>NC_056728.1:346400571-346498071 GCF_019279795.1 Protopterus annectens | reverse complement strand
AAGCACTGCTAACTTCCGGTTTCTGTTTCTTACACTGATTTAGCTTCTCAATTGCTTAACCTGTGTAGGCACTGCTTACTCCCACACAAACAGGCTTAAACACACTTACTGCTGCTTAAAACTGCTTACTCCCACTTACCCCCATGCTAATTTCTTTAAAAGAAAAGAAAAAGGGGTTGATAGGTAAGTGGTGAAAAAGGGGCACAAAGAGGGAAAGAAAGTAGGGAAAATAGCTAGGGATGTACAGGAAGGGTGTAGGGAAGGTCCATAGCTGCCCATTTCTTCTACAGCAACAGCTGTGCATATACACTGAATTTAGAGGTAGATTTCGATACTCAAACCCCTGAGAGAGGGGTAGGACAACAATAATATGGTGTGATGCCAGTCAGACCTGATTACATGTGTCCAGTGGACACGTATGCAAAATGGGCAGCTATGTATGGGGCTAGATTTTTTTGTGGGAACAGATTAACCTTTTTTTTAAGGTGAGAGTGGGATGTTGGGGAGGGGTAGTAGGTATATTTGGGGAGGTAGGCTGGGTGGGTTAACAGACAAGACAAACAAGACGCATACAGGGGTGGTATATGACACATGTAGGGGGTAAACACCTTGATGGGGAGGGGTGTTGGGAAATCAGAAGCCCATGAGCCCCCTTGTGGAAGCAGTGGGACTGAGGTCCCCACCCATGGGTAGTCATCACTGCACCTTCACAGCCCTGATGGTGGCTGTGCTGGGGGCTGAGTCGCAGAGCTAGACTGATGCTCTAGTTGTGACATGCGGCCCTCAAGCTGGCGTAGAAGATCACTAAGCTGCTGGTTGAGATCTCTACGCATCACAACCCAGACCTGGCGATGGGTGACAGGTACCTGTCCATGCCCACTCCCAGGGGGGGCAAGCCCCATCCCCTGAGGCGGTTCCACCCGAAGGTGGTGCAGGACCAACGGACAAGGAAGTCCCGGTTTGGGCCCCAGACATGTTGGTGCCTGGTGCCACAGCCAGCTGAGGTGGGACAGGTGGGTCTGCTGGGACCAGCCTTCCCAAACGTGCTATAGTGTTTAGATTTTATCATCATATGTGGGTTAGTAATAGTCAACACATTCCAGGGTTAGGTATAACAGCATGCATAGATATTCCCATTAACCCAGACACCAGATATGGAACAGTTACAGAGCAAACAGAACACATGCATATATGGGACCACAGTGGTAATAACAACAGCATGCAGGTACATTGATGGCACCATGCCACCAATGGTGGAATAATTCAATATTGCACATGCATGGAAACATATATAACAATTTATTAACCAATATGGCATAATCAGAACATTGGAGACATTACGTACCAGTTGGGGTGTGTATGTAGTTTATTGTTGGAGATATGGTGGGGGGAGAGAAAGATGTCAATTAACAACTAGTATATTCCTGTAGTCCACATTACTTTCCTAGTCAGTGCTGTTATCTGTACCTTACAAGTATTACTATACTACCCTATAGCCCTAGTTTTAACAGTGATATGGCTGTTGTCATCATTATACATGAACTGGTTTTACCTGCAGTATACACATCTTACCTGGTATACCTGTGGAGGAAATGTTTGTTAACAGTAACTGAGTCTACACATACTCCAGGATTCCAGGTTGGTGTTGTGCACATAGCTATCCAACTCTTTCTGCACAGAGTCTGGCTATGTCTTGACCACATGCAGGTGTACCGGGACATATCTAGACTATTGCCTTCTTCAGCCTTTAGTGACCTGACACACACATATAGATGCTTTCCTACACAGTTATATTATGTAGCACAGTGTGGGTGATGGTGGTCAGTGATACTTTATTATTCAGAGAAACTGCAACACTCACTATTCCCTACAATACCAGAGTAAACAGTACCAATACAGGGTATATATGTTTTTATTTGTCAGCACAGTGTTCGTATCCGACTTACCTGTGGGAGCAATGATTGTTAGCACTACCTGATTGTTGCCACACAACTTCCATATTACACATTAGTATTATGCATATATATCTCACTCTGCTACTATACACACTCTGGTCACAGCTTGACAACATGGGGGTGTAGATAGGACATACTTGGCTTATTACTCTCCTTACAGTTTCAGGAGTTGCTATAGTGACAGGTTTGTTCTCATAGATGTTTGACAATCACTTGTATTCCCTGTTTGCTGGCTAAACATCTGGGATCATCCCACAGACTTCCCAGGGGACAGGGAGGCAGCAGATATGGGCCCATATACTGGGCATCCTGGTCTTATCTGTACAGTTGTGGGGTATGATTCTGTATGCAGCCCACTTCCACTCCCAGGATTCAGACCATGGCTGTGTCTGCTACAAATTAAAGGTTGTCCATCAGAGTTGTGTGTGCTATATAGATATTGCTGTATGTCTCCTATCTGCTTTCTGTCTTATAATTATCCCGTGCTTTGGCATTCTGACCTTGGATTGCAACACTCTTATACATATTTCCTAGACAGTTATATTTTGTAGGACAGTGTGGGCAACAGTGATGATTAATACTTCGTTATACAGAGCAACTGCATCAGTCACAGTGCCATACAATACCAATGTAAACAGTACCAGTACAGGGTATCATTCTTGTATTTCTGGGCACAGTGTTGGTATCCGACAGACTTGTGGGAGAAATGCTTGTTAGCACTACCTGAATGTTGCTACACACAGTACCAGATTACACATTACTATTATGCACATACATCTCACTCTGTTAATTTATCTACTCTGGCCACAGCTTGACAACATGGGACATACGTGACTTCTTACTCTCATAAGGTTTTGGGGAGTTGATAGTGTGCCAGCTTTGTTCTCATAGATGTGTGTCAATCTGTTGTATTTCCTGCTTGATGCCTATATGTCTGGGATCATCCCACTGATTTCACAGGGGGACAGGTTGACAGGCACCAGATATGGGCCACTTTACTGGACATTTTGGACATATCAGTACAGTTGTGGGGTATGATTGTGTATGCAGACTACTCCCACTGCCAGGATTCAAACCATGGCTGCATGTGCTAAAAATAGAACAGTTCACATCTCAGCCACATGTGCTATTTGGATTTTGTTGTCTGCCTTTTCCCTGTTTTCTGTCTATGTGTCTCTCAGTTGTACTAAATGGCCTCTGGGGATTACACCTGTTATATACAGGCATTCTTACACATTCTATTTATGGTGCACAGTGTGGGTAACAGTGCTTAATACAACAGTACTATTAAGTGATTGCAAATCTACATTAACATATTATACCAGAGTATACACATGCAGTCCAGCAGTTAGAACTTTATTGTCAGACTATTACGCTTTATTTACATACAAACTATATGAGACTCTTCCTGCCATATTCTCCGGTGTATGCAGTACTTGCCTTGAATAATACAGGTTTTATACAGGCAATTAATTTACTAATACTTTTACTTTTATTTCCTATGACAGTAAATGCATGAGTATTACTGACCTGCGTCGCATCACAACCTTGCCAGGCAACTGACGTGGGCCTCCTGGTTCGCGGCCCACTCCATTGCAGTTGTGGGGGACATAACAGGAATGTTTAGCCATACCTATCCATGATATACATGAGCTGGCAATTATTACACACATAGTGGGATGATACTTACACACAACTGGAACATCCCCTGCCGCTCTAGCCTCTTGGATCCACTGCTCCAAGAGGTCCCCCTTATGACACTTCAGGTAGGCATAGTGATGCCTGACCTGCTCACCAGTTCGGGGTATGCCAGTGGCACTGGTCAGGTCATGGGTGAGACGGTCCCAGGCCTCCACCTTATATTGGGAGCCCTGGTACTTGTCCTGCAGCAGTCTCATGGTCTGACAAGGAGTCCTGCCATGACTTTGGACTCCTGGATGCAGCAGCGCTGTGCCCGAAAGCACACACCTTCTTCCCTTCCTGACATGGTGCCTGCAAGTGGAAGCTACAACCAGTTATGAGATGTATTCCCACCTGTTGGGTTTAAGTAGAGCCGATTTCCCGCACTTTTCCGTGATTGGTCAGTTCTGAAAAAGCTAAGCTATGGGCAAACCTGCTTACCTAAGGTTGGCATTGTTTAAAGGGGACACCACTGGGTACACTGAGTTAGCTGGTCTATACATTGCTTACACCTCCTAAGCTGGCCTGTACAGTGCTTAGCATTGCTTACATTACACTTTGCATTATATTTTCTTTTTGGCATTGAGTTTTTATTTATTACATCTTATATGTATGCCTGGTATCCATGATTCATGTGTACGTACACTGTATGGGGTCCTTGTGTTTTATTGGGGACTTCAACACTCTACTACAATTACACCTCACTTCTGGGCTTACTGCTGTACTCCAGTTCACATATTTATGTTATGTAGTCAGTTATGGGATATATGACTGTATACTGATTCCTTTCACAGGTTCAGTTTGATTTTACTATGGTGAAGACTTGTTTGCTGATACCTCATTCTACTGTACTCCTGTGGTGGCTTGGTGGTTAACTACTGTGACTATAGTATATAGCATCCTGGGTTCAAGACCAAATCCATTGGATACAGAGTGATTAAGGCAGTTTTGAGCATTTGTGCGTGGGTTTGTGTGAGGGTTAGCACTGCTAACCTCTGGTTACATATGCTTACACAGAGTTAGCTGCAGAATTGCTTAATGTGTGTGTGCACTGCTTACTCCCGTGCAAAAGAGCTTAAACCTGCTTACTAGTGCTTTATTCATTATGATACTGACACCTCACATGTGCATTTACTGCAGTGCTCCAGTTCATAAATATATATAACTTGTGGGTATGCAACATAAATATTAGTCATAATGTGCTTTGCTATGGAAAATGGTACAGTGGGACTCGAACCGGGAATGCCTGCTTATAAGGTGAATGCGCTGTCCAGTACACTACTGCTAAATGGCTTCAATTGCATATATCTTCCTTGTTATCCTCTTCAACCATTTAAGCTGCATTAACCGTAGCTAAGCGATGGGCACACCCGCACACCTATGGTTAGCTTTAATTGGATTTTTAAAAAAAAAAAATACAGGTTTGTTCATTTTATTTGTGTTTACTTGCTGTTGTACACCAGGAGGAATGTTGGTGGGGATATGCGGACACCTATGAGCGGTCTTGCTCATTTCTTGGGCCTTTCTGCTGTTCTTCATTGTGGGGGCATGTATATTCTGAGAGCTCTGCTCTCAGACATGCCCCCTGCACTCTTACACGCTCCATGTAAGATTAGTAACACAGGCAGCACACCTCATTAATATGCATGGCGTGTTGCCGTCCTGCTCCTACATGGCCGCCTCTGTGCAGGACTAAGATAAGGAATGATACTGTGGATAACCTTAAGATTTTTCTTGACTATTTGAACAAAACTATTGAATTTTTATCCTTCACTTCACATTTCCAAAATGAATGTATTCATTATTTTGACATTATGTCATCTAAGGATAGAAGTGAGAATAAATATATGTCCAACATCTACAGGAAGCCCACTTCTTTTAATACCTACCTGCACTTCACCAGCTGGCATCCTATGTACCAAAAGAAAGTGGTTTTTAAAGGCCAGCTGGTGAGAGTGGCACGCATGGTATCCAACATGGAAAACTTTATGAATGAATGTGAGGAAGTTTTATCCATGTTTAAAAATGGAGGCTATCCAGATGGATTTTTGGAAGAAATAAGAGAAGTAGTCAGAAAATGACAGAATGGTGTGTATCTGCCTATTTTGGGATCTAGATGTGAGGTCACCACTGCAAGGAATAGGGATGAGAGGCACAACAACATGAGTTTCATTTCAACCTATAGTTTAGACAGTGGGGCTATTAAATACATCATAGAGAAAAATTGGTACATTTTTGCAAGTGACTTAGAAGTATTTAGTAAGTTAACAGAAAGAATAGGTAGCAAATCGACCTTTGTATACAGGATGGGTAGGTCTTTGAAACAAAATCTAGAAGTTGGGGGGGGCAAATAATTTTCAAAATGTGCAAAACAATGGCACTAAAAAGTGTGGAGCCTGCACACAATGTCCTTTCATTATGAATAGTGATTGCTTCACAATAGCTAATGTAACCTGTTTGATAAAAGGGAGATACAATTGTGAGACTAAAAATGTTGTTTACCTTGCTCAATGAACATTATGTACAAGTTTTTATATAGGTAAGACTATGAGAATTGGCCCTCTTCAAAAGGAACCTTGACGATTGGATGAGAGAAAGGAAATTCACCCCGGGGATCACGTCAGTCACCCTGCTAGACAGCGGTCCAGGGAAGTAAATAGTGTGGGAAGAAATAGCCAGGGAATTGTTATGGCTAGGCTTGTATAGGCCCTAGGGCTGATAGCCTAGTACCAACCTATGAACCTGTGAACCTATGAGAAGGTATACACATGATCGTATATATGAGCATTGCGCTGATATTAGGAATGGTAAACTCAGCAATGCTTTGTTCAGACACATAAAAGATAATCCTACACATTTTTTTAAGTTTATGGTTGTGGAGAAGTTGGTGAAAGAATTTCAAGGGAGGGTGGTGGATGAGCACCTGGATATGGCTGAGCTGAAATGGCAAATTGTATTGAATGCAACACAATATCCAGGTTTAAATGACACTTTATCCATACACCCTGTGTTGAAATTGAAGCAATTAGAGTACAAATGATTTTATTCTAGGAATTATGCATGTGACTTTTTTAAAATTTGTATTTAAAACAAAAATGGTTTTATTTATTTTTACGAGTTCTGATGAAGTTCCAGAGGGAATGAAAGTGCTAAACTCTGCCTTTGTGGATTATTAAACTACGTTTTTACAAGATTATCCTGGTTCTTTTGGTGTGCTGGTTCTACAGAATTTTTGCTCCATTAGCTGCTGCCCTGGTTTGTGTGTTTTTAATATATATATATAAATTAAAACAAACCACACTGACACAATCCTAGTTAATAGCATTTTACATCACAAACCATACTGACAAACTCCCAGCTGCAGACATTATACATCACTTATAATCTACCCAATTGTTTTCAGTCAAACATTGCATAGCTCATTTATGTCCTGCCTTCTTTTAAACTGACAGTTCTAACCAAGTTAGGCTTTTAGTGTTATACAGTGGTGGGTTCTGAAAGGGGTATCTGCTGCAAATTTAGCAACTTTGTTATAGCATTGTTCAGGTTTTCATTTTTGTGAAGCCTGGAGGTTAGTAAGAATGGGGCACCATAAAGAAGGGTGTGGAGGGATAAGTAGTGGCAAGTGTAGTTTTTGTTGTATTATTGAGGAAGTTTTTGGCTCTGTAAAGCATCCTTAGTTTTTTTTATGTCTTAGTACTTGTAATTAAGCTCTCAGGGCATACTTGCCTTTTTACTGCATTCTCTCACTACATTGAGAGGTTTATCTGTGGAAATCAAAAAACATTGCTTTATATTTTAAAATGGTATTTTACAGACATAATTTGATAGTCATTGCATTAGTTTTCCCTTGTCACTACACAAACATTTACAATGACTGTCTCTGAACACCTGAACTGCTTTCTTGCACATTCCCCCTAAACTGCATCACAGAAGTTATATGCACTTCTCAAGGAAATATATACTGCATAGTGGACTGTAGGCTACATTTTTGTCACTCTGACATCTAAAATTGCCAGCATTTTCAGATGAACCACCTGGATTATTTTAACCATGAACATATGCCCAGTATGTATGATTGCTTTAAACATGTCTGCAAAATGGCAACCTGAAACAACAGCTTGTATGCATTATTTTTATACTCAGAGCCCGGGATTCATGAAGCTCGGCGCAAGGCCGGCATTAGGCTTGCGCCGACCGTGCGGCATGTAGATGGCACAGTAGCGCCATATGCATATTAATGAAGGCGCGCTGCGACCACAGCCACATGCATAGAAAACGAGCGTGAGTGCATAGGGCGTGTCGAAGTGCCGCATGGAGGTGTGGAAATGTCGGCTGTCGAAGTGCAACCTAAAATGTTTGAATATAACAATCTGCCTGCAATAGTAATCACACCTGTCAGTGTCCGTGGATACTGAAACGTATGCAAAACATGCACGACAGTTCTTGCAAACACAAAATTAAGAAGCAAACATAAATGCACGTTAGCGAATATCGAGTCTCCATCCCTCGAACAAATGACATTTAAAACCGTGTGCCCATATTCTAATGCAGTGTAGATAGTTATACCAAGTGGAAGTGAAACGTATCATGTCAGCACACCACCAATAGCTACATCTAGCCCAATGGTCAGGGTTACCACCTGTCCCACATTGTGAGGGATAGTACACAGCTGGGTAGTTGTGTCCATACCAAAACCATTATAAATGTAAAATATCCAGCGACTGTATGACATAATTATATCCCACATCGCATGTAATAGTCACATCCAATAGGTATGTCCATATGTAACATACCACATGTGACAAGAAATAGAATAAGCAAGAAAACGAAACAGAAGGAGAATATAAACTGCTGCAACAATAAGCTAACATGTAGGCAGAAAACAAAAGTATTATCCGTAGTACTGACTGTGGGTATGTGTTGTCCTGTAAAATCTGATTTGTGTCCAGAATATATCCCATCCTGGACATATGAAAAGGTGGCAACCCTACCAATGGTCAGAGCATTCGGCCAAAATCTGCCCATATGTGGTCCAAGCCGTTCTTGTCGGGATGTGTCACAGCTGAACGAGTATTACCCGGGTGTACCAACCATGTCATGAAAGTTAAGTATTTGCATGTACCTATGTGCATGATGTACAGCATGTGGAAGATGAAAAATGCCAGGGTAGTCCACATAACCATACAGGTACCTGACATATGTAGTGTATGCAATGTGTTCCCTTGACCGTGTCATGGGCCATCAACCAAAGAAGGGATGGATGGAGTGTCAGGAATATGTGTATGGGGGGGGGTGGGTAATGGTATAATCCGCAAAAGCGAGACTGTGTTGGATGCACAATAGGTGAACTGGAGGTGTATGAGGGAGCAGCAGGTGAATCAGAAAGAAACACAAAGAACAAGTATACACATCTGCAATACAACCTGACAGGCCATACTGTAGAACACAATCACACAAACATATGAATATTAAAATGCGCAATACACATGTACAGAAACGTCACCGGCACATACCCACAGAATGGTCTGGATGGAACTGGCCCATCCAAATGCAACACACCTGGATGCATAATTGAATACCCATCATCCCCTCCACAGCACACAACCCGTCCCCATACCTGAACGTCCACCAAATCCAGCCATACTCGGGCTACTAGCTTGGCACAGCCATATCTACATATAGTGACCACTACTCATATGTAGTAGGCAGTGTCACCCTAGGCAGTGTCAGGATTGCAGACTATGTATCCCTTGCATGTAAAACCCTAACACATTTTCGTAAATCCAAAAGAATGGACGGTATTGGTCTTGTTCAATTTTTGGATATCCCTCATGGGATAACCTGTGTAAACATCAGACTTGGTATCACGACACGATGTCCAGTCCTGTAGACATCTGGACACAAGTTGAATGTGCAGTAGTGGTGCACGAGACTGTTCAGTGCTAGACGGTCATGCAGAACCTACTACCCAGGATCAAACACCTGCCCGTGACGCACGTCTCCCCACATGAATAATCGAGAGAATATATTGTACACATTCGCATAGTGGCACTTGGAAATAGGGTGATTAAGGTGCTGACGTAAACAGGGTACCTCTTACACACTGTGTGAGGGACAGTCACTGTTTGGGTAGGTGTGTCCTGACCAAGAATGATACATGGCAAATGTCCTGTGATTGCAGGAAATAACTATGTACCATACTTCATGTAACAGTTGCCTAAAGCAGTCATGTCTGGATATAAAATACGTAATTCATACAAGAAACAGAATAAGCAACTAAAGTGCTAAAGGAATAGGCTCTCAGCTAGGAAAATATTGAATGTTCTAAACCCTGCACTGACCGTGGGTATGTGTTGGCCTAAACAATCTGGTGTCTCCAGAATATATCCCATCCTGTACATATGAAAATGTGGCAACCTTACCAATGGTCAGAGCATTCGCACAATAACTGGCCAGCCTCTTAATCACTTACAAAGCCAGTGACCTTTGGAGGAAAGGTGTTGAATGAGAATGACTAATGACAAGAATTAAGATTAATAGACGCTTTTAACTGCAGAAAATAAGTAGTAATACATATGTCTCCGAATCTGTCAACACGTTCCAAGTTAATAGTACTAATATTGTAGAAGTGTCTGTGATTGTCCCTGATTTGTCATTGCCTTGTCCCTGTCACTGTTGAAATTAGTCCCTGAGTATCACAGAGGTCCATACACATATGTACACCAACCGTCACATTTTTTGACAGTACTATCGCATACCTGTAGTGAATTCATAAGTGATGTCTAGAATAATATTCATCATATATATGAATGAATGAAATAGTCAAATGTGAAGGGAAACACCAGTGGAACCACCCCCACCCTATATTATGTAGTGTCGACCTAATAATGTGGTCAGAGGTGCCCAAACCCCTGCGTCTGTAAACACAGGTAGAATGTTAAAATTAGGACTAACTCTGTCCATGTGCTACATCTAACATTTGAACAGGTATAGGGCAGTTCCAGTCAACAGTCAGACAAGCCTAAATCTAGACCAGCACATGAACACCCTAACAATCAAACACACGTACGTGCCAGGACTATAAGCGTTGGGGTTCTGAATATCCTTGGAGTGAGTAAACATGCAGCACGGGTCCAGAGCAGTAGGGAATAAGGAATGTCACATGTGTAGTACTGTGGTTTTCCCAGCAGGAGAATGGATGCCTGCTGTGTAAGTGAAGCGGTGAGGCATATGTTAGGGTAGCTATGAACCATGGGTATACATATAAATGAGGCAGAACACCAATCGTGTAGTGGTTAGAGCATCCGCCTAACGTAAAGGCATTCCCGGTTCAAGTACGACTATAGCACATATCATTTTTTGTGTAATGAATGCCTCTGTGCTGTAAAGCCAACATTTAAACATGTAAAGGTGAACACGTGTTTCGCATGGGGCCGTTAACTGGATTCCATCAATCAAAGTGGTACTGTCATAAGGAATAAGGCACATGTAAGCACAAAGAAGTGGCAGTAAGCATATGTAACTCACAATAAGGAGATGCAAGTGCACCTGCGCGGTTGTAAGCAGCTCCCAGCATAGCAAATGTATGTTGTTTTGTACAGATGTAACTTATATATATATATATATATATATATATATATATATATGTCTATATATATATATATTTATATATATATATATATATATATATATATATATATATATATATATATATATATAAAATGAACTTAAAGACGAAAGCATACACAAGGGTTGTGAAGGGAATCTAGAGCAACTAAGGTATTATAAAGTGCTTGCAGCATATGTCAGATAAATCTGCACAAGAGTGAGTAGAGCACCACTATTCACACCAGAGGCAGGGTTATACCAGTGGCCATAGTATCGTTGAAGTGCTATGTCAACATTACACACAGATGGAATGTAGTTCATGTTGTGACCACCTACACTTGTAACCCGCAAAATGTTCGTAATCCATAACACCAGGAAAGGCATGTATGTGCAAATATAAATGAAGGGAGACCCTGTGAATACATGAGGTGGTACAAAATGTGTGTAGGGCCCCTAACACTCTGGAGAGGGCAATGTGTAAAAGTGTGGCATGGCTGCAATATCAGATGGATAATGGCTGTTACGCGTGGAAACTCAACACGGGTGGGCTGGAGAAACTATGGCTATGTGATTATGGACACAGGAGTGCCAGGGTTGGTTGTGCCGGTTGCAATGGAGTGGCCCATGTAGGTCAGCTAGTACATAGGTGCGATTTCCAGCTAGAGCGTCTTCTTAGTGGAGACATGCGTGAATGGGTGTACCTTCATTGAAGGTTGTGCATCAGGGCTGGCATCTCGGCACGTAAAACCTATCTGCCAACCATTAGCGGACCGGAGTTCTGCTGTGGCGACCCCTAATCGGGAAAAGCCAAAAGACACAACAAAATGCAGACATCAATATGTTGACGTACATTCTCTGTAACAAATGCACTCCATTTATTAACATAAATAATATGAATGTGCACAGAAACAAATACAGTAGCAGGAATAATAGGCTGTGCAGACGAGAAATAGGTCAAATGACACTGTATCACATCACACTTATCAGCGGTACTCCAGACATGAAAAAATTGCGACATCTGTCCGCTGTATAACGTGCTGCATACTGATTACAAGTTAACTGGAGTGAAGTGTCAGTGTCATAATGACTAGAGATAAAACCCAATACGCATGTGTAAGTGGGTATGTCCGGGAAATGTATTGGTTAATGGACATACAGATGTGTATAGATATATATATATATATATATATATATATATATATATATATATATATATATATATATATATATATATATATACACACACACACAAAAATATATATATATATATATATATATATATATATATATATATGGGTCTACTTTAAATGCCCGAAACTGCACTTTACCGACACTGAATTCAACGACCCGAAATCACCGACAACTAATTGACCGACAAACACTTTTCCCGAGAATAAATTCACCGACACTAACGTAATTAACTCAGCGACAGCAACATAAACTATTATCCTTCAGTATACCAACTGTAAATACAAATAAACAGCAAAGCACTAAAACTACGTAAGTAACAACAAGTACTTCAACCTCAAAAAAAAAAAAAAATGGCGAACGAAGTCTACAACCGTTTAACAGGGCTCACAAATACTAACAGCAAAATAACACTGTAATCATACAACGTAATATCTGCAAAGTCCCACCTGTACATATGCCTCCATTACTCAAGTTAAACTATACGTGTTGCAAGCCACTTGTCGGTTTTTTAATTAATATCTCTCCTAATATTGCAAAGTGGTATATACTGTATACAATGCAAAAACAGTTTTAAATTTCCCAGAATAAAAAATCAAAATTTTCAGTAGTTACATCTGAACAGGGTGGGGTTTTTTATTGGGAAAAACCCAATGGGGTAAAAAACAAAAATTAAATTTTGAGGCAGAACCCCAAATGGTTTTTGGGGGTGGTTTTAAAAAAAGAAATTCCCCAAACCCTTTAAACGAAAAGGGGCCCAAATTCCGTTAAAAGAAAAAAAAAAAAAAAAAAAAAAAAAAAAAAAAAAAAAAAAAAAAAAAAAAAAAAAAAAAAAAAAAAAAAAAAAAAAAAAAAAAAAAAAAAAAAAAAAAAAAAAAAAAAAAAAAAAAAAAAAAAAAAAAAAAAAAAAAAAAACAAAAAAAAAAAAAAAAAAAAAAAAACAAAAAAAAATAAAAATTTCCCCCCCCCCCCCCCCCCCCCCCCCCCCCCCCCCCCCCCCCCCCCCCCCCCGCCCCCCCCCCCCCCCCCCCCCCCCCCCCCCCCCCCCCACTATAAATATAAAAAATTTCCTCTGTGCTGTAAAACCCCAACTTTTTAAAATTAAAAGGGTAAAACCGGTTTAAAAGGAAATGAACTGGTTTCCCAACCCAAAGGGGGTATGCCCGGGAAAATTAAGGAATGGCACAAAAAAGTATAAATATTAATAAATAAAATAATATATTAAATAATAAAATTATTTTTTTTAACAAAAACTTATATATATATATATATATATATATATATATATATTATATATATATATATATATATATATAAATATATATATATATAAATATTTTAAAAATAATATATAAAAGAAAAAAAAAATTTTAAAATTAAAATTAAAACCCAAATATTATTTTCAGATAATGTAAATAAATCTGCACAAAATATAAACAAAAATATTCAAAAAAAAAGGGGGGTTTCCCATTTGGCCCTAACAAGGTTTTTAAAAATTTACAACAAAAATAATGAAATTCATTTTGAAACCCATTGTAACCCAAAATTTTAAAACCATAAAAGGAAAACATTTGTGAAAATTTTAAATTTGAAGGGAAACCCTGTAATAAAATAAAAAGGGGAAAAAATGTGTGTAAAACCTAAAAATTGGAAAATTGTCAGGGCTGTAAAGGGTAAGGCTGGGGCTAAAAAGGGGGTGGTTTGGTTTTTTAACCCAAAATTTCCATTTTGTCCGGGCGGGAAGGGGATTAGGTGCTGTAAAGGGTGCATTTACAAAGGGGAAATGCTGTTTGGGTATTCATTGGGGTTGTGGGTTGATTGGAAAAACCTATTGAAAAAGGGCAATTGCTGAAAAAGGGGAAAAAGAAAAAATAGCCCATAATATTTATATATTTTAAAAATATATTTTTTAAATAAAAAATATGAATGTAAGAAACAAATACAGAAAATAATGGGCTTCACAAAACAAATAATTATTAAATTTGTGTATCCAGACATAAAAATTTACTTTCCGCTTATAACATATTTCAAAATGGGAATTGTTTTTAAAGGTCCCATAAAAAATGTTTTAAATGGGGGGGGTTTAAACATACAAAAGGAATGATATAATTAAAATTTTTAAAAATAATTAAAATTTAAATATTTAAAATATATCCCCACACCAAAAATTATTATTAATTTAAATTATTAATAAATATTTCAAATAAAAATAAATGTTGACAAAACAAAACATTTAATAAGGGGGAAAAAAATTTTGAATTTCATACAAATCCCACAGAAAAAAACTTTTATCCTTGGGGTTCCAAATGGTAAAAAAAAATAAAAGGGGCCCAAAAAATGGGAAAAATTTGGGGTTCAAAAAAAAATGGAAAATTACCAAAAGGGGCCCACAGAAACCCTCCCAAAAAATAAAGACATTTACGGAATATTGAAACCAGGGGACAATGCATTTAAAGTTTTTAAAATACCCAATTAAATTTCCATTTTTTAAAGGGGAATAAAATGTAAAAAAGCCAAAAAAAAATTAAATTGGGAAAATATTAAAACCCCCAGGTTTTCCGGTTTTTTAAATGATACACAAGACCCATAAAAAATGTATTGCCCAAAGTAATGGATTTTTTATCCCTTCAATTTGCTTTAAAATTTAAAAAACATTAAAGTCCCCTTTGTTTTTGAAAAGTGTTTATAAATTTTTAATTTCCTAAATTTTATTAGGTTATATATAATATTTAACCCCCTTAAAATTAATATAATAATATTTTAATTATTTATTAAAAATTTAATTTTTAAAATAATTTATAATTTATTTAAAATATATATTATTATTATAAATTTTATAAAAAAACAATTTTTGTTATAAAAAAAAAATATTAGCATTGTAAAAATAACAAAGGGTAAAAACGGGTTTATTTTACGGCTTGGGAAAATTGTTGCCGGGAAATTTTATGGGGGCCCCAAAAAACAAAATTTTCCTAAAGGGCTGGCCCCTTTTCAAAGGTAAAGTTAAACCTGCTCTGTAAAACCACCGGCGGGAAATACCTAAGCCTGAAATTACAAAAATAAAACTTGGGGGCCCCAAAAAATTTTGTCCTGCGGGGAGAAAGGTTGTTATGTCCCATAACATATTGTGAAAGTATAAAAAACCACATTTAAAAATAACATTCCCCGGAAATAAGGAATGTCCCCCAAAACCCCAGCTGGCTAAGAAGTATTTGCATAAACCAAAATCCCAAGGGGGGAAACGGGGTATGCAAAATGGGAAAGGTGTTTCCAAATTATCCCCCGGGGGAAAATAATTTTTTCCAGGGGGCATAGGCAGAGCCCATTCCCAAATAAAAAATTTACGGGTAGCTTCCTTTGGGGGGCCCATGGTATCGGGCCAAGAGGGGAAAATTTTATAAAAGGAAAAAACCAAAAAATTAAATATGTTTATTATGGACGGGGGTGTACGGGTAAGCCTAACCATGAAATGGTTGCTTACCCGAAAATGTGAATGTAATAGGCTCCCAAAGGGGAATAGCCCCCAACATCAAATGTGCCATGTTAGGGCGGGGGGTTGAACTTTTTGTTCCACCCCCCCCAGGTATTGACTGTTAAAGGAAAGGGGAATTTCTAAAATTAGGAGTGTAATAATAGTTTTTGGTTAAACCACCTGCCCCGGGAACCCCCACTCGGGGAATTGTGCCTTAATTTTATCCAAAGGCCCTTATTTGGAAAAAAAGGCCATTTTGGTTTTGGGGTTTCCCTAAAATTTTTTGGGTACCAAAACACCATGGGCATATTACAACAAAAAGAAAAGAAAAACCAACACAAACCTGAAGTACCCAATTTATGGCGGGGGTAGGGGCCCGAAATTATGTTTTTGGCCATGGGTCCCAACCCCTGGCCGTCCTTTTTTCTGTAAAAAGCAGCCCGGGGAAAACTTAAAACCCCATGTTGGACGAAATTAAAATTTCAAAAACCTTAGTTTGAGAAATTCCCAGTATTAAAAACTATCAATGTGAAAATTTTCCAATGTCAGAACTTTCGCCCCCTGTTAAGGGTCCCCCTTTCGGCAGGGTAGGCTAAGTTTTGGGGCTTTGAAAATTCCCAAATTTTCTGCCCAGCGTGGGGGGACTCCAACTGATCCAACCCTAAAAGGGGGGGAAACCACATTAGGTTGGGAAGGGGAAACAGCTGCATTTAACATTTACATGTACTTGGGTATGGCCCAGGTACCCAAATTTCAGTTGTTGGGAACCACCTAAATTGTTTGAGGAAGGCCCGACCCTTTTTTAAACGCCATGCCTTTTAAACCTACCCAACTGTGGTCTGTAGCCCGTGTTGGGCCCCGGGGGGGGGCCACCCATTGGGAAAAATTTTAAGGGGCCAAAAATTGTTTAGCATTTGTCTGTTTGGGTCTACCCTTCCAGTGTAGGGGTTGTGTGGGCTGTATGGGCAACCCCAGATTTTCAGCCCTTAACCTGCAAACCCCGGGACAACGGGCTCCCCCTGTTGTGCCCCCCCGGTTTTAAAAAGGGATTTTCGGGGAAAAACAAAAAAATTTTACTTTTGGGTGCCCCTAACACCCAAAACCAAAATTCCCGGGTATGTCAAAAATCCATACCAAACCTAAATACAAAATTCAATCCAACTTCCCAATTTTTAGGGATTGCCCCCCGGGGGTGTTTGAAACCGGGAGGCAGTGTGGGGGGCTCCCCATATGGGATGAAAGGTGCACTTCCTAACCCATTTTTTTTGAGCACCAAGTAGGGGTAAATTTGGATCCATTGTACTGCCCGTAGTCAGAGGGGGGAAACCCCTGGTACCCTACTGTGCCCGGGGGTGCAATTAGGGGCCTTTGCGTTCCCTCTTTCCAAGGGGGGCCCCAATACGTTTCCAAGGGGCCAGCCCCAAGGTAGTTCCCCTAATTTTACACTTTCCCCTTGTACGGGCCGGCCCATTTGGGGGGTGTGTGGCCCTCCAAAATTGCGGGTTCCCTGTGCAACCTGTTAAAACCCCCGGGATAGTTGGGGGGTGTTATTTTTCCAAAATAACTTTTTGGGGGTGCTGTAGTGGTGTGGGGGGGTTTCCAAAATTGGGTTCCAGACCCCCTTTGTAATATATTTGCCTGTTTTGGGCCCAAAAGGGTGGGGTTGAGGTGTGTGGGCTGATGGGTGTTCACCCCAAACTCCAGGGGGTTGGACCCCACTAGGACTTTGGGATGTCCAATTTGGGCCAAAGGTTTTGGTCGCTCCCCAAATTTGCCAAAATTTTTTGGAACCCATCCATAGCTTGGGAAAACCACAAAAAATTCCAATTTTAATTTTTGCCCGGGGGGTTTTGGGCCTAGGGGGTTGGAGGGTTCCCCTTGCGGTTAAAGTGGCCCCAAACCCGGCTCACGGGTGGTGCTTTTGGATCCTTTGTATGGGCATAGAAGGGGGAAAACCCAGTGTAGTAAAGCCTTGGGGTTGGAAGGGAGGCATATTCCCGGTTTCCTACTCCCCTGGTTTTTTAAGGACATGGTGTCACCTTGGCTTTGGGGGGGGCTTGGGCCCCCCCTGTGCCGGGTGAAATTTTACTCGGATCAGATTGTAGATCCCAAATCCCCCAAAAATTGGGGTGCTTTGGCTGGTAAACCTAGGCCCAACACCAATACCGGTTAACCCCAAAACCTGTTTTTGGGTTTCCCGGGCCTGTTTTGGGGGTTTTTCAGGTGTGGGGCACGGGGGTTCAAAAACCCTGTTTAGGGGTTTCCCGCCACCCCATGGGTGTTTAATTTTCCATATTCCCCGGTGTTACCCGGGGTCAAAAAGCCTTAGGGTCACCTATTTGGGGGGCAGCAACACTTTCCTTTAACCCTGGCCCCCTTGGCCATGTTGGGGGGGTTCCCCTGCTTTGGGGCCCCCCCTCAGGGTTTGGGTTTTGTGTTGTGAAATGCCCCATACCCCAGGGTTTTGAGGGGTGGAAGAAATGTTTGTTTGGTCACAATTAGTGTTTGGGCGGGCGGGCCATGAATTTGCGGGATTGTGCGGGTAAATACCGGGTTTCGGGCCTGTTCCCCTTGATATCCCCATTGGCTTTTTTTTCCTCCCAATTTTACCAGGAGGGTTTTGGCCTGTTTAGGCATGTGGCGGGGAAAACAGGAAAGGGGGCTCCTGTAGGAGGCCTGCCCCCCATTTTTCCCCATTACTGCTATTACCCAAACCCTGGGTTTTGCTTTTTCACCCCTGGGGTTAAAGTTTCACTTAAACCCCCCTCACCCCCTGCAAGTTGGTTTTTTCCTTGCATTTAGGTTATTGGGGGAAATGCCCCAAAATTAAAAACCCCCGGGGGTTAAAGGTGTGGAAAAACCGGGTTTTAAAAGGTCCCTTCTTTTACCTATCCCCCGGGGGGTTTTCCCAGAACCTACTACATATTTTGGGAAGGGGGGCCCTTTGCACCCACAACGTTTTCCCCTTTTACCAGGCGGGTATAAACCCCCCCCCAGGGTGCAAGGAACACCCCGGGGCAAAAACCCAATTCAAAAATTTCCCTAATTCCCATTTTTTCATATTTTAAATTCCCCCCTATCTACAACTACATAATTATAATATAAAATTATATTTAATATTATATATATTTTAAAATATATTATATACCCATACCCCCAAAAATTTTAAAAACCACCTTATTTTAACCACAAAAATTAAATTCCCTTTATATCCCCAAACCCCGGCCCCAGCAAAAAAATTTAACCCGGGAATGAAAAGGAAAACCCGGGCCACCCAGAGTGTGTTTCCCACAAGGGAAAGGCGTTAAAACTTTGGTTTTCAGACGTTTTGGGGAAAAAAAAAGGGCTGTGAAACATTTAATTACCAACCTATTTAATTATTTTAAAACCCATTTTATTATAATTTAATATATAAAAAAAAAAATAAAAACATTCAAAACCACCCACAATCCCAAACAAAATTAGATTTTGTTTTTTCCAAACCCCAAAACACCGCTTTGCCTTGGGAAACCCACCACCTGCATTTTTTTTAACTAAAAGGAAATTTTTGCGAACAAAGGGGTAACTGTTTTAAAATGGGTACAACTCCCAGACCTATTTAATTTTGGGTTTTGAAAACCCGGGCGGAAAGTGTGGGAATTTATGGAAAGAAACAAAACATTAACCTCTGTCCCCCAAGGCCAACCTGGAAAAAAAACACACACACGGGGTTTGCTGGACCCCACCTTATCACACTACAGCATTACAGTTACAGAACCCTCCCAAGATTACTGGATCACAGCACTCCCAGGGGCATATTTTAGGGGGGTGACATCATCAGCAAAGGAAAAGGGCATAGGGATTGTATGGGGGTGAGGTCTAAAAGCATTTTTGCCCCCAGGCAGCTGGAAACACACCCCACTGGGATTAGAACATAGACCAAACCCCAAACAAGCGCTTACGAAATTCCCGGTTTACAGCACTCCCAGAGGCATACTTCTAGGTGGGTGACATCATCAGAAAAGGCAAAGATCCCGATAGGGATTGTATGGAGGGGTGAGCGTCAAAAACCATTACTTTTACACAAACACACAGGGGGCTGGGATTAGAACATAGACCTAACTACCTTATCACACTGCTTTTGCAGTTACGGGCAGCTACAGATTACGGGAAACACAGCACTCCCAGAGGCATACTTCTAGGGGGGTGACATCATCAAAAGGCAAAGAGGGGGATTGTATGGAGAGAGCGTCTAAAAGCTTTATTTGTCCCAAAGGCGGGGTGGGTTTGAAAAAACCAACCCCTTTACAACTCACTTTTACCATTACAAACCAATTTATGGAAACAGCCCCCAGACATACCCTTTTGACATAAATACCCCAAAGGAAAGACCAAAGGGTTTGTTGGAGTTACATTTAAAACAAAACCTGTCCCAAAGGGATGGGAAAAACCGGGAAGTGGTGGGCCAAAAACTGTTCATGACCACAAACCATACATAATGGGCCCAAAATACCCCCAAAAAGGCAAAACCCAAACCAAAAACAAGGGGTTTGGTAAAACCTGGGCCAGGGGTTTCAAAAACCTTAAGGGGGGTAGGCCATCTTTGGGGAATGCCACTATGTTAAAATACGGCGTACTGGGCATGCTCACCCCTAGTAAAGGGCTGTCTTGTATGCACAAAAGATTCTAAACGGGGAAGGGCACAGTGTGTCGATGGTCATCATTGTTAGCATAAAGCTTACACATATGTCTGACATGGTCTTCCAAAACCCCCTGCTGCTGTCCATCACCTTAGCCTTACCGTCCCAATCTAAACCTGGCACACTAATACCACCTGGTGTTGTCCTGGCAGGAGGGGGTCCCAAAAGTACCAACAAGAAAACCTGAGACCAGGTAAACACCCTGACACCTGGGACAACTGCATTGTATGTTATGCTGTGCTAGATGTGTAGTGTTTAATCATAGCTGCCAATCTAGATCCAACAATGGGAATACTGACATCTGTGCAGTGAGGAACACCTGGCATGGGCTCAGTTGTGCAAAAAGCACTACCATGAAACCTCAGATACAGACATGTGGGCCATAAGCCCCAAACGGACCCCCCAGGTGTTAGTGTCCCCACATAATGAAGGCCACTCACATGTACTGACCAGTACACTCTAAAAAAGCCATCACAGATTTTTGGTCAGATCACAGTGGTAAATGCTGCATTTAGTATGTAGCCCTCACACATCACTATGTCCTTGGACCAGCAACACACATCCATACATTAGTACAACACCATGTTACTCATGACCAGTGGACTGTACCTAGCTCTACAGCAACTGTGAAGACTACCCATGTACTGACAGGGTTCCATCATGTGTTATGCAATGCACTGATACCACTATTCATAACCAGGGGCCCTGGGTCTTATACAGCTGTAACAGATAACTGTTGCTGTACACCAGGCAACACACCCATGTTTGGATGTGACATACATGTAACCATGGATATGTACATCCCCCACACACACACACAACACATATGAAATTAGCATAGCTTTGCTGTCCCTGCAGACAAGTGGCTACAGCAATTATACGCATGCACATGGGAGGTAGGTCCATGGCTGTTGAATGCTAACAGTACATAAGGTAGCATTGTTGACTGAGTTAACATTCCCTCTGTACTGGTTACCCATGACAACTATCATATCATACAACAGTCCATGTGTCATGTATGTCATCACACATGTCCACCAATTGCAATGCATACTAACATGGCTACTTGACAGGAATATATGACCTAAACACATGTACATGTAGTGGTGTGCATTCAGCTACCATGCATGTGCAGTAGCTGATGTTTGCAGTTCATCTGTGTCTTACTACAACATGCAGTTGCAATGCAGCCCCATCATTGATACCTGTATATGGTGAAATACTGACAGTATGGTAAGATGTACATCAGGTATGGATGGATGTGAGTACATAAAGTGGTGGGCCACCTTTGCAGATGGATGTTTGTTGAAGACAGCTCACAGGTGTGTCACAAGCCGTCCTACCATAACATGTGCAAACAGTAAGCTATGTTTCTGTTAATTGAAGGTGAAGACATACAACCAAAAGTGGTCAGGGTGTCACTGACTGTAAATCACTTGACACCTGTAACACTTAAGTCCCCCCTTGTGCATATAGCAGCACAATTCCCAAGGTAGCAGGTACACTTTTAATGCGGCAATACTGCTGCATGTCTGTCAGTTTTCATAAGATAGCAGGTGTTTGATTCACAGTACTGCCATGTGTGTTTGCTTGTGTGACCATATATCCCCAATGGGGGGGAATACATCCCAATTGTTACACCCCCCTGTACACTGTTGTAGAGATCTGTACTTTGCAGTGTAGAAAGCAAGACATAGGCGGGGGGTGGTTTTATCACACACATTTTAGCTATCTGTATGTGCATGACATTTGTGGACTCCAGTGTGTGTTGTGTGTATGTATGGGCTGTCTGGTGCAGGGGTGAGGATGTATGCTACCTTTAGAACAGGGGGGGCCCCCTAACCCCTCAGGTGATGCAATCTACTACCCTGTTGATGCCATCGGTCTTAGGCATTACTGACTACCTGTACATGTTCATTCTCTGTGTAAATCATGTGGGTGCACAGTACTGTAAGGTGATTACCACATAGGCAGGGGTCCTCACCTCAACACTATCAAGTGTGTGTTAAGTGTCATTGCCCCGGGAGTGGGGGTGTTACTGTGTTTTCTGTGTATGTCTGTGTGTGTTCTCATCCTGTAATGTGACAGTGTATTACTGCTACACAGTGAGGCCTCATGCTATCAACTGGCCTCTCCCCTTGACATCAGCTAGACCCTGTGTAAACCCCCACACCATGAAACCCTGTGATGTCACCTGGTATGGATGTCATGTCTCTAGCCACTGTAGCCTAGTAAAACAGCTCACATGCTCCTGGATCAGTAGATGTGTAGACATCTTGGAATGTCAGCCTTTCTAACAGTGAGGTTGAGGCTACGTATAGCATGCTGGTATTGCCATACATGCCTGTGAGCCCCACATTTACACATGGGAAACTGCAAACACTGTACTTAATGGCACATGCAATTAGACCTTAAGGGGGGGCAGGGCATCATTACCAACATGCTGTTACTGTTGTTACCAAGACACATACTGTGAACATAAAAAATGCATTCAAAACCTGTACTACAGGGATGTCTCCCATGCAACAGTACACAACAAATCTAATATACACTACCCACTATTCTGTTCACCCTGTGGACCAGAGCATATGTGCCTGCCCCCGCACCGATGGTGTGGATCACAGGGAGCAAAAGGCATTATCATATGCAGAGGGTGATAATATTTGCCAGGGGCCTAGGCTGCACCAGTGGATGACATCATGTGTGTGGGTTAGGGCCTGTGATCTACTTGGACATGTGTGGTTATTATGCATATGGGTGTTGGGGGCCCTACAGATGTTACTGGTATGTGTGTGTATGTGTGCACACAGTTCTGCCATGTGTCCGGCCTACACAGGGTATTATTGACACCTCCAGATTGTACAGACCAGGATGGACAGCTCATTGTGTCTGACCATGGCCACATGACCTGTGCCTGCCAGAGGTTGCACAGGCACTACCAGACAGAGGTACAGATTGGGTACTGTCTGATGACACATGTCCACTGGAACCGTGTCCCCGGGGGCCATCCAGGGCCATGTCCATGGCCTGCTGTGTCCTGGTGGGACAGGGAGCACCAGGGACCCACTGCTACCGGCACTATGGGAGGGGGATGTGAGGTAGCCTTCCAAAACCTGCACCAGGTGGTGTAGCTGGCCCCGTCCACCCTGGCCTATGCCTCACTCCTACCAGATGTTCCAGCACAGACAGCTCACGTTGGATTGCCATGCCACGGTCAAGGATTCCAACCATGTCACCCAATTCCTGTCCAAAACTCAGCAATCTGCTGTTGAGCATTTGCCAATGCCTGGATGTTGTCATTTAAAGAACGGGTAGCAGCCCCCTGAAGCCTCTGCCCTTCTCTGTTCTGCCATTCAGCGTGCCTGTGCCCCCATTACAGTCTGAAACATGTGTCTGGTGACACCAGCTGCTGCTCTGTCCTGCAGGTGCATGTCTGCCAGAGGTCCTCCTACGAGCAGCACTGGCCACATGCCTGTGTGGCACATCTGCCGTCATTTCACTGACACCATGGTGTGAAGACACACCCCGTAGCCCCCCACATTCCTGTTCCAAGCTAACACACGTAAATGTCCTTCCTCTATGGCCACTGGTGATGGGGTATGTGTTGGCATGGGAAATGTGGGGGAAGAGGGGGTATAGGTGGGATGGCAACCAATGGCACAGATTCAGCCCCTCACAACCCTGCCTGTACCTCAAGCATATGTTCATTACTGCTAGAGTCTGTGGGGACACTAACATCAGATGGACCGCAGGAGGGAACCTTTTCATCACCTGTGAAGGCAAACAAAGACTCTACATTACAATAGAAAACACACAACACACACACACACACACACACACAACACACACACAAAACAACACACAGAAACACACACACACACAGACACAACACACACAGACAAAACACACACACAGACACACACAAAAACCATGCATTTGAAAAGAAGGCATGCAGCATGCATGTGATAACAGACGGCATGCAGCTCAGACATTAATAGTGGTTTGTTAGATTTCATCCCTGGGTTGCACACAACAGCAAGCATGTGTCATGGGAAACCATGCATTTCACACAATCATGGTAGAAAGCATGTATCCCTGTGATACACCATGAGGACCAGCACAGGTTAACAGTACACATGGCTGATGTGGGCATATGTCCTTACATTAACATGTAGTATGACATGTAATCTGCTTTTGTTTCATGCATACATGTTTGACACAATGGTGTCCTGACACATGTAGCGCAGTGTAATGGTGTCACATTGCGATGGTGACAGTATGACCTACAGATAGAATTCACTTTTAGCAGATGTGCATGACCATTGAAGGGGGGTATGAGGCATCTATATTGCTATACAGTGTGAAGTACAGACACAGTGCCATTGCATGGAATCATGAGGGTTTTATTGCTATACAGTGTGGAATACACAACAGTGCATAGCCATGACCTGCATACACAATACATACATACTGTGGATTGTGAAACCCCCTTTAGGTGTATACACACTAAACCATGCTGTGTCATTTTGACAGGTCACCGGGAAAACATACGGATGACACCCCTGCACAACTGCTAACATTTCTTAGCTGCCTGGCAACCATGTCCACACATGGCAGACTTGTCAATACACCATGTCCCACATGACATTTATGTACCACACACATGAGGTGCATGGCTGACAGTGATGTCCAACAGCAGCAAGGGAAATGTACGGTATCTTTGGGCCCGATGTGGTGTCTTTTATGTATGTGGAAGCTGTACAGGTGACTACTGTCATGCTGTGACACAGTCATGATGTTCAACACATCTTATGTGGTCAAAATTAATGACACCTCCACAAGCTGTGCACAGGCCAATGTCCCGGTTCCACACTACAATAACCTTTTTTAACCGGCCATTTGGCCATGTGTAACAATTTTTGGCCCAAAGGGTGTCCATCACTCACATTCTGTGTTTTTTACTAACCCAAAAGTCTCTCCATTTCCCCAAAGGCCAAATTTTTGTTTTTATGTGGGGTTTTTTAAATGTGGAAAAGGCCACCACTACATGTCTGGGTTTTCCCCAAAGGACATACAACCCATAATTTTCAGGGGTATTTCCCCCAAGGGTTTGGGGGCCCCAAAGGGTTGTATGTTTGGTAAAAGTGGGGTTTTTTTATGGGGGAGTAAAAATTTCAGGGGGCCCCCTACCCTTTTTGGGGGATGTCCCCCAATTGGGAATACAATGTGGTTTTTTTTTTCATTTAGGGAAAATTCCCCAAAGGGGGAATTGTGGGTGCCCATATCCCACCTCATTTGTGTACTGTTTTTAAACCCCACAAAAGTTTGTTAAATGTATAGTAAAATTTCCCCCAATTTAAAAACCCCTCCACCAATTTAATGCACAGCTTTTTCCAACCATCTGAAAGACAGTTTCGGGTTTTTTGTTTTGTTTCCCTTTGGTTTTATATATTGCACATGGGTACCAGGGTGATTATGAAGCTGTGAAAAACCTTTTATATATGTTACCCTTTCATTTTTGTACAGTGAACTGGGCCAAATGGGAAAATAGATTGTGCATTAACCCGGGCCCCCGGTCTGGTTAACCCCACCTCCCAAAGGACTGGGTTTTTCTGCAGGGCCCCCTGGGCCCGAGGTCCTGGGATTAGGGGGGGGGGACCCCCGCAGTTTGGTATTATTCCCTGCTGTTTATTGGGCAGGCCTCAGGGGCACCCGTGGATGGGTTTTAACCCCCATTTCCCCAAATTTTAAAGGCATATCCTTGGGGTTGGGACATGGTGCATACCCAAAAAAGGGGTTAGGGGATACCCCCAATGGTATGCTGGGATTGTGAAACATTTTCCCGGGGATAAAGATGGGAAAATTAACATTAAATTTTAAAAGGAACATGCAATAAATGGGATTAATTTTGTTAAAATGGCAGTTGCTTTAAAACCCGGCAAATCCCGGCTCTGTTTGGGGCACCCCCCCCAAGTCACTGGGGTTTTTGGGTTTTCCCCAAAGGGGTCCCCAACTTGGGCCCTACTCCTGGAAGGTTTGAGTGGGGCTGGGTTGGTGGCCCACCACCGCCTGCCTTGTTCCCTTTTTGTTGCCTTGGATGCTGTTTTGCCCTTCCCAAAACAGGTTCCATGGGAGTGCTGCAAAATGCCGGTTTTTGCGGTTTTGGGCCAAAAACCCACCATTAACCCTCCTGCCAAGTTCCCTTTTTCCCCAGGTCACATGGGGTGGGTGGGGATTGCGGGGGGCAAAATGGGTGAACCAAGGGCCTTATAGGGGTTTTCCCCCGGGAGGTTTGGGATAGGATTAATTTTCCAGCTGTATAAGCCTGGCAGGTGAAAAGGCCCCTTACTGGGAAAACATTTAAAGATAAACCCCGGGGCACCCCCAAGATGACAGAGATAACAGCTTTTCACACATTTCAAGGGGATTAAAATTTGGACAAAATTTTAACAGTTGGGGCCCTTTCAAATCGTCCCTGACACTTTCGACAGGGAAAGTTTTGTGTCCAAAACACATGTTAACACCCGGGGGGGCATTGGATATTAAAAATTTAAGGTGGGGTCCCCTCCCAAAAATTGGGCCAAAACCCCAAAATGAATGTGTCCGATTTGGGCATTTGGTTTTCCCGGGATGGTGTTTTTAATATCCCATGCCTGGATGGCCCCCCTTAAAGCTTGGGGTTTCCCTTTGAAAAAGGCCCGGGGTTATGTCAATAAAACAACACCCCCTTTAAAACTGCCTTTAAAGGACCCTGGCCAGGGGGAAAATGGGCAGGGAAAAATGCGGGGAAACCTTTTTCAGCTGTGTTTTGCCATATTACCCCCTACCCACGTTCGAGTTTCCAAAAACCTGGCCCCTATTTTCCCCGGTTGGGCCCTTAAACATGGGGAATGGCCCCCCATTTTCGGGTGGTTTTCAAAAATGAGGGAAAACAAAATTAACCCTGGGATGTATGGGGGTGGTGTAAGGCCTGTCCCCGACACCTTTTTTGTTTCCGGGGAACAGGCCACTTAAAAATCCGGGCATTAAAAAATACATTAATCGGTATGGAAAACCCGTATGGGGATGAAAGTCCCCGCCTTTTTACAGGGGTTTCATGGATGGAAAATTTTGTAACATTTTATGGGAAAAAATTCTTTTTAAGGCATGGGCTTTGTACTAGGAAGGGTTGGCTGTCCTCCCTTTTGGGCTTTCCCCGTGGGTTGTGCGTTAGGTTTTCCAAATTTTACAGTGTTTAAAATGTTTTAAAGGAGGGTAGGGAAACAAAAGTTTTCCCTAGTGGAATAAAAGGGTTGGAAGGCCTGGTGGGGCACCCTTTTCCCCAAAATGGTTTCCCTTAAAATGTTATGGATTGTATTGGTCCTTTTGGGGGGGTGAGTTTTTTTTCCAAATATCTTATTTCTTATTATGGCCCCCCTTTTTCAGAAAATTGGGTTTGGGCCCCTTTTATGACTAACCTAATTTAAAGGCCTGGGGTTTTTCCTTTCTTTTAGGAAGGGAAACGCCGGACCATTTTTCCCCCCAATTTTTAAAATGGGTTTAAACCCCGGTGGGAAATTAATTACCCGGGGTTATTAAATAGGGGAAAAAGGGAATAAGCAATTTTCCAATTTTCACATAAAGCCACCTCCCCAAAAAAGCCCACCCGTAGTTTTCCCCAAATGAGCCCGCTATTGCCCCCCCAGGTCATGGGGAAATTTAAACATTTTCCCCAACCCCCCCCATTGTCTTGTTAAAGGGGACAATAGGGGGTACAAAAAATTTAACCCTTTTTACCTTTTAGGCCAAAAGGGGAAGCCCCCTTCCCAAAAACCCAAAACCTTTTTAGGTTGTTCCCTTTAACAAGGGCCCCTGGGGTTTTAAAAATCCCAAAAACATCTAGGGGATCTGGGAGGTGGAAAACAGTATGGGTAAAAGGCCTTTTGACCCAAAAGGATCCCTTCATTAAATCAAAATTACTGTCATTTTCCCTTTTGTAATGCCCCAAAACTTCCCACTTAAATTTAAGGGTTCAAAAGGACTTTAGCCCCTACCCCAAACCCAGGGAATTATCCCGTGCCCTCCCAAATTTTTATTCCGTTCCACTTTGGGGGGTTTGGGATAACTGTTGTTTTTGAATTTCCAAACAGTGTTTTCACAAGACCCGCATGAACCCCATGTTTTTATCAAAGGTTTGTGTTTTAAGCCTGTTTTGCCATTTTAAATTTTTACCCCCAGGGGGGGGAAAAGGCAAGCAAAAATGAGGGAATTTACCAATGTTAAATTTACCCCCTCTTATTTATAATGGAATTGTTCCTGCAGTGATTTATGTTTATCCAAACACCCCCCACTGGGCTTTTTCCCGCCACACCTTTTCAGCATGTAACCAGGGGGAAAAATTATTTCCAAAATTTTTTCAGGATGTTTCCACCCCGGGGGTTTTCTTACACAAGCTGGGTAATTTTCCTCAAAATAACTTGGAGAAATGGTTAAAAAATTTCGGGGATTCCAACCAATTTCCGGGTTTTTCCCTTTTTTTGGGGAAATAGGGCAAAAGGAATATAAATTGGTCCCCCCCATTAATGGGGACCTCCCCATTTCCCACACTTTCCCCCTTTTGGGGATTCAAATTCCAAAGGGTGGATAAATCCCCCCCAACCCAAACCCGAAACCCGGGCAAAACATGTGGGGTGTTAAACCTTTACCCCCCTTTTATTTTAAAATAGTTCACCCCGATCCCACCCACCACACCCAAAAATAAATAAAACTCAAAGCCCTTCCCCTTCTTTTCGTGTAAACGAGGCACCCCCAAAACAAAAACAAACAAAAAACCAATTACTTATTTGCCCACAGACTCATGGTTGCCCCCCCAAAAAAGCCAAAAGGGGGGTTTTCCCAAACCCAAAACAGATGGGACTCTTGGGGTCCACTGATGGCCCCCTAAGGTACAAAAAAGGGATGTTCAAAAAAGGGCAAACCCCGGGGGGGTCCGGGGCAGGTCCCCAAACCCATCCCTTATCACTCCTCCAAACAGGTAAAAAATTTTGAAAATTCCAAACTCCCAAAAAATTATGGAATGCCCTAATGGTAACTTCCTGGGCAAAATTACAGGGAAAATTCAAACCCTGATTTGGCCCAGGGAATTTTTCCCCCCAACCCTAAAGGGCCCAAATTTCGGCAATTTCGACCCCGGGACAACAAAGAATTAAATTCACTTCAAAGTTGGCCAGCTTCCTGGGGCCCTTTCCAAAAGGGTATTTTCCCAAAAACCCCGAATGACATGGTCCCCAACTTTGGGGACCCGATTCACCCTTAGCCCTTTGTAAAACAAAGGGTTTTTGGGCCCCAATGGTGAAAAACATTTCAAATAAAAAATTACCACCAAGGGAAAGGAACAGGGGCCCCAAAACCCGATAATGTTCTCAAGGGTTGGGGCACTTTATCTAAAGCTTTACGAGGCATTTCCTTAAATTTTTAAACCCCCCTTGGGTTTTTAGGGCCGGGCCTGGGTTCCCACCCGGGGACCCCTTTGGCATTACCAAAGGTATTAGGCCCCAAAACCCACCTTTCCCTTTATTGGTTTTAACCAAAGGCCCACGGTATTGTCCATACACAATGCACAAACCCCCGGCCTTTGGTTTTTAGCAAATGGGTCAGGAAAGGAACCCCCAAATGAATAACTCCAGCCCCTTACAAAAAGTTCAAGGATTACCCATCCCCGGTTAAGGGCCCCCCATTTCGGTTACTTTGGAAAAAAAGGGTTAAACAGGGAAATTTTTGAAAAGGTTTGAGACTGAAACTACCCCCAATTAACCGGGATACCACCCCCCATGGGGGCACTTAGGAAACCTGGGTTTATAACCCCTGGCCTTTAACCTCAACCACCCAAAGGGCCCAAAAATCCCCTTTTGGAAATTAAACCAAACCCCCTGTTACTGGTGGGGTTCCCCCCAAAATGGGTTATTGGGTCAGTTCACACTAATCACCCCTTTTATCCAATTCCGGGGGAAACCCTTCATGGAAAACGTAAAAATTTTTCTAAAAAAGGGGCCCAAATTTTAACTTTTATGAAAAAAAGGGTAACCCAAAACCCCGGGGGCCAGAACAAATGGTTTTAAAACCAAACATTCACACCAAAAATTATTACCTTAAGGGTGCATGGACAATCTAAAAACCCCAAACAGAAGCCAATGAGGTACCCCCGAAAACAAGGATGCCCCCTTTGGGGTCCACTGCCCAAAATAAGAAAACCCCGAAGGAACTGTTGGGAAAAAAGGGACCCCAAACCCATGGGTGGGGGTACTTTCCCGGCGGCCTCCCCGTTTTTAACTGGGGTTTCCCTTTAAACACAACCCCCCAAAACACCCCTAAACCCCTTATGGGGCAAAATTCCCCGGGGTCCCCGCAATTTTGGGGTATGTCACATCAAAAAAATGGCTCCCACAGGGCCGGGCATAACCAGGGAGGGCCATTAAAACCACTGATTTTGGGGAAAATCCTTTGGCCGGCTAACCCCTTTAACCCTTTACACCCTAAAGGGCCCCAAAATTTCAAACAATGCGGTTCCCTGCGGTCACAACCAAGTTAAACCTGCATCCTTAAAAATTTTTAAAAACAGAATCCATGTAAAATAACAAACCCACTCGATTTTACAAAAACCTTCCCCAAAAGAAAAAAATTGGGCCCCCACCCTTGGGACCGATTCCCTAATAGCCCTTTGTTTTCAACATTTTCCCCTGAAAGGCACGCAACGTTACAAAAACCCCCACAGGTTTGGAAAAAGGGAAGAGGAAACCCCATTGCCCCCTTTGGGTTTTGATGTTTCCTTTTCCCCCAAGGGAGGACACACAATTTTTAAAGGTTCATTCAAAAAGACATTTCCTCCAAAACCTTTTCCCCCCCAGGTTGGAATTTTTTAAAAAGGGCCCAAACCAATGGGTTTTTTTCAAACCTTTTGGGTCCTTTTGAACGTTTTTTTCCCCAAAGGTTTTTGGGAGAGATGGTTTTAAGGAGGCCAACCACCTTTTTCCTTGGTCCTTCATTGGTTTCCACCTTTTTCCCGGTAAAATTTTAAAATCACATCCCCCTTTCACATCCCTAAATTCTTGGAAATGGGGTTAATTTAAATCCACGGGCGGCCCACCTTGAGGGAGATGGCCTATGTAAAATTTTAAAATTTTGGATAATTCCTGGTATAGGGGCCCCTATTTTAAATTATGCCCCTGGGGGGTACAGGGTTTTGCACAGGGAAATTTCCTGAATATTTCCCAAAAAAACCCGAAAAACCATTTTTATTATTCAACCCGCTGATTTTTCATCCATTAAAAGGGGGTCCCCTTTTAAAAAGGTTGTTTAAAATTCCCCAAAATGCATTTAAAATGATGGAAATTTTTTGGGGTTTTTTAACCCTCACCCCCCCGCTTTAATTTGGTGGGTTACATACAAAAAAATTTTGGGGGGTCTTTTTACAACCCTAGGTTTGGGCCCCCTTTCCCTTTTAAACCATATTTTGCCAATCATGGTTTTTCCTTTTCATTGGGCCCCCTTTTAATTTGGGGGTTTTAGCTGGCAAAAGGGAGGATTTAACCTCTAAAAACTCCTATTAAAGAAACACATTAAAGGGGTACAAACACCCCATTTGGGTGTAAACCCCTTTTTTTCCCCCCTTTTAAATCCAAACATTTCAACCAAAAGGGGTTTTGACCTCCCTTGAAAAAGGGTGGCTTTTTTTGCCCAAAAAAACCCAACTTTTACATTTGTTTCTTATTAATGTTTTTTGAAAATTTTCAAGGATGAAAAATATTTAATGCCCCCCATTAACAAATAAGGGGAAAAGCCCTACAAATCTCGGGGAAATTTTCCCAAATTGTTGTCGGAAAATCCCCCCGAAGGGGCCTTTCCCTCTTTGGGAAAATGGTTCCTATGCCTAAAGGCCCGGGCCCCCATACCCCCTTCTGAAATTTCCTCCGGGTTAGACAAAAAGACAAGGGGTCAAAAACCCCACACACACAAAACAAACCCCACACACAACACAACCAACCACCAAAAACACAACACAAAATTCCCCCGAAACAAACCAACTTAAAAAAAAAAAAAAAAAAAAAAAAAAAAAAAAAGAAAAAAAAAAATAAAAAAAAAAAAAAAAAAAAAAAAAAAAAAAAAAACAAAAAAAAAAAAAAAAAAAAAAAAAAAAAAAAAAAAAAAAAAAAAAAAAAAAAAAAAAAAAAAAAAAAAAAAAAAAAAAAAAAAAAACAAAAAAAAAAAAAAAAAAAAAAAAAAAAAAAAAAAAAAAAAAAAAAAAAAAAAAAAAAAAAAAAACAACAAAAACCCCAAAAAAACCAACCCCCTTACCCCACCACGAAAAATCCGGAACCAAAACTTAAAAAACCCCCAGTTAAAAACCCACTGGAAAAAACCGCCCAGCACCAGCAGCAATAACTAAATGTCCCTTAACATGTTTTGGATTTTTTTTTTTAGTGATGGCTAGAGTATATAGTTCTACATGTGAACCGTCTGATACGAGACTATTGCAAACAAAACCTGTAACATCGGCATCTGTTCCATTATACAACAGCAATGATTTCACATGGCGCCATTACAAGTGTGTCTCTCACAAGGTATGTTAACACTTCTGCAGATGTCATTGAGTGAGTGGATGTTTGTGATATTATTACAGTCTGTATTGCAATTGTTTCGGGTGTGAGGGAGATGTAGGTGGGTGTACATAGCAGATAAAGGTTTGTGGGGACTGCATTTATACATATTCCATATGTGTGTGGGGGCCCTTTCCCTAATTGAAGACCTGTCATTTAGTAGACTAATACTATGGTTATTGCAGGCTTATTCATTAAGCCATCGCTAGTTGGTTACTATATAGCATGCAGGTGATGTTGATCTTTCAATCCCTCTGAAATACATCAATATGTAATGAAATGTTGCTACATGAAAGCTGTCTCGTGTATTTCTGTTACAGATATTTGCACTCATTGCAGTTGTGTTGGTGACTCAAACTCTTTGCCACCTTTTCAAATGGCCATAGTGGGACATTTGCAGGGCACACATTTTAGGGGTTTAGGGGCCGACACATACCCACTGTCAGTACAAAGGATAGAACTTATTTTTGCCCTAAATAAAACCTTATTCTTGTAGCACTTTAGTTGTTTATTATGTTTCTTGTACAATTTACTTATTTTAGAGATAGAAATAACTATTTAATGCAACTATTACATAATATATGGGACATCATTATGTCCTACAATCTCGGTACATTTGCCCTTTTTAATAATTGTTGTCAGGACACAACTGCCCAAAGAGGGACTGTCCCTCTCAAAGTGGGACAGGTGGTAACCATATGCCTAAGGCCAGCTATGACCACAACTACTGTAATAATCTACCTCCGAGTTAGCACAAACAGACACACGATGCAAACACACACACACACACACACACACACACACACACACACACACACACACACACACACACACACACACACACACACACACACACACACACACACACACACACACACAGAGTCCCACAGAAACACACACCACACTCTCAACATGCACTTACACACACTACAGAAATCGGAACCACACTTAAACACAGTACCTATCTGGACCGCAGCACCAGCAGCAATAACTAAATGTCCCTTAACACTGTGATAATATTACTCGCGGTTATAGTGTTCCTGTACTGTGGTCTTTCGGTCTTTAAGCCTCGTAATTACGCATGTCGGTATGTAAAGCATTCGGTACTTGGCAGTATCCTATTTATTTGTACCTCCATGGTTGTGTACAAGTCGTTAACCTGTCTATATATTCGCAGATATATGTATATCCGTATATATCGACATACATCTCTCTATCACCCTTTCTATCCCTATTTTATATATATATATATATATATATATATATATATATATATATATATATATATATATATAAATATCGACAGGGAGAGAGTGTACACACCTTTCGTTGGGTACATGGTGGTGTATACTGTTTGCTGAACTCCGCCCTTTTGTGTTTTAACCTGTCACAATACACACCTGCCATTGGTACATCTCAGGTAGCTTAGTGGTAGGTGATTGTGTACATGGTTGCGTGTTCTACTCCTGCCAGTGGTCATTTTACCTATCAGAGCAGGCACTATTAGTATAAGGGTGAATAATGCTGGTTTCACCTGTTCTGGACATCTTTGACCGTGATCTGCGTGGAATTCGGCAAAGCTTAGACCTGTTTTGCACATATCTGTGTAGTCATGCTTAAACGACGCTTACTGTCACTTGCCGCCGCATAAACCCACTAACATGTGCTTAAATGTGCTCTAATGACCTGCATCCAACATCCATTATACGTGCCATTGGGATTACATAATGGACTTTGCAGGACAGGGAACCGGGTACATACACGACACAGTCAGTGGCTTTACCACTTGGTCATCTGGGATTTGTACAGGTGTTAATGGTGTTTTGTATGTGAACTGTACTACGGCTGTTCCTCCATACTGCAGTCAAATGTGTAACTCAGTTAGTTTACATATGGATGATACCAATTAATGGTATGTCCAAGTGATGTTTAATGGATGTGCTCCAGCATTGGGAATCTATGTCAGAGTGAGCCACACACTGTAATGTGCTACACCTTGACACAACCATAACTGGAGAATGCTGGGGTGGCAGATACTTGTCATGGGTACTCCCCATGCTTTGGCACTACATCTCTAATTACATTATATGGAGGCCCTCATTAACACACCGGGGAATCCATGCAGATTAGGTGGGGAACAGTGGTTACACACATGGATCCCGCAATTGACTCTGCTCCACAGAGGGACAGTTGGTTAATCGATGTGGTGGCGATAGCAGACACATTTTGCCTAGGCTGCTGAATGGCCTTTGACAATCGGGCATGTACCCACCGATGTACCTAGGAAGCTATACATACAGTATCAACATATGCTGCTAGGTTCATTTACTGTTCAGGTGTTGACTTTCCTTGATCCAATAGCTGTTGTGTGTGCAATAGTTGAGGGCTGACTATGTAGGATTCACACAGTAGGCCACCTATACATTGCAATTTGCAGGTGGTCGTGTGTGTGTGCCATCCATTTTACTGTGTGTGCCGGTGGAGAAGTGTGTCAGTCTGTAGGGGACTACACTGTTAGTGTATGTGCTATATGTTCCCTCTTTGCCAAGGCATGGGCATATTGGGCACACCTCCGTCTGCCTACTGGGGCTGGCACAGGTTGTTCGTGGTCTGAATCCCTCTATGTCTGTGATGGCCTTGGCAAATGCGGTCAGCTGTGAGGGCCTTCACCATTATGTCCCTGCTGCAGCTGTTTCCACAGGATCATATTATGTAGCATGGCACATATTATGAAGATGTGGGCACACATGCCTGGAGAGTACTGCAAGGCTTCACCAGCTATGTCCAAGCAACGGAACTGTGATTTCAGCATCCCAAACACACGATCTATGATGATTCTGGTTTGTGCGTGTGCCTCATTATGGCATTCTTGCATGGGTGTGTGTGCATTTCTGATGGGAGCCATCATCCATGGCTCCAGTGCATAGCCAGCATCCCCCCACAAGGTGGCCATATGGGATGTCCCCCCTGACAAATACCTGATACAGCTGTGAGGCATACCAGATGTGGGAGTCATGGTAGCTTCCAGGGCTGCCAGCACACACATCCGTGATAATGCCCTGGGCATTGCACATGACCTGGCAGTTGATGGAGTGGTATCCCTTGCGGTTTATGTAGTGCCTACCATGCTCACTGGGTGGTGACTTGATATGAATGTCCGTGCAGTCTATTGCACCCAGTACCTCCGGGTAGTGTGCCACATGGTGGAAGAGACGCATAATGCTGATGCCTGTGAGATCCCCATGATATCTCCAGTTGGCCTTTGAAAGGTACCTGTGGCTAGTATTCTCAAGCTCACACATACCTTCGTGTCCGCTGGGATGGGTTCCCCTCTGTTGTTTCTGGATCTCAGGCGTGGCCGGCACAGCTCAAGTATTTGCTGTATGATGTCCCTGTACACCCTGTAATGCTCTACTATCTCCAGATCATGTAGCCCCTGGTAGGTTACCCTTGGTCTGAACACTCTTCTCCTCCTCCGGGGCCTGAGGTGGTTGTCAGCATCATCCTCCACAACACCTTCAGTCTCCAACACATGCTGATGAATCACAGCAATGGCAGCTCCCAACAAGTACATTGTAAAAGTTCCCCGTCTGTTTACACAGATGTTGCAGTGTTTGGGAATACACAAGTGTGCGTGAGGTGCCTTCACACTTTATACTATTATGCTTTGAACACTGATGATGTCATAGGGTGTGTATGTACATTCAGAGCTGCAGGGTATCTTGTGTTTTACCACAGGTACTGCTATTGTGCTGCCTTTGGTGTTGAATTACATTTAGCTGCCATGGATTGCCTCTTGCCCTTGCCTCAACCTTTCTTAACGATTCCCCTCCCATTGTCTGGCATGCATCCAGCAGCCTGCTTTTTTGTTTTGTGCTTTCCTGAACCAGGATTGTCTTGCGAAATGTGTTCTATTGCCAATCTACTGCAGGTTTGCTTTGCTCAGCGGTTACAGTTCTCTTTTCTTTGCAATCTGACACCTCCCCTATCTTATTCTGCAGGTTGCTGCTAGCAGCCTTGTTAGCTGCCATCAATGGCCCACTGTGAGTTGATAGGTGTTAATTGCTCAGTTGTACTCCAATTACCCTATTGCGGCATTTCCTTATTGTCTTCCCCTAAACTTCCTTTTTGGGCTGTGGTGTGCGGCATGTGCGTCCGCTTGCCGGGTTTTGGGCACGTTTTCATCCACGTACACATGCGCTTTCAGGAACCATGTGTGCTTTGCTCGGCGGTTGCAGTTCTCTTTTCTTTGCAATCCAACACCTCCCCTATCTTGTTCTGCAGGTTGCTGCTAGCAGCCTTGTTAGCTGCCATCAATGGCCCACTGTGAGTTAATAGGTGTTAATTGCTCAGTTGTACTCCAATTACCCTACTGCGGCATTTCCTTATTGTCTTCCCCTAAACTTCCTTTTTGGGCTGTGGTGCACAGTGTGTGCATCTGCTTACCGGGTTTTGGGCACGTTTTCATCCACGTACACATGCGCTTTCGGGAACCATGTGTGCTTTCAGCTATGCAAAGCTATACCTACATCCATGCCCCTGTCCTGCGGCTTTGCTTAGCAATATGCAGCCCGGATTTGCATTGCTCCAGTGTGCTTACAGCTGCAGTGGCACACCCCACTGCTGATGTCATGTATTCCTCCAGGCCACTCCTCGGTGTTGTAGCGCTGCGCCATATGGTACATCCTTAGGCCGGCAGGGCAGTTGCGGTTCACTATTACTTGCCTCATTTGCATGGCATTGACTACTAAATCATAGTTACCGTGCCGAACACTGTCACAGGCCCTTAGCAACCCTTACAGCTTGGTTGTGGTGTAGCATGCATACCATTGACTATTATGGTGAAATCATGATTTGTGTTACATTGCTATTTTATGACATTTGTATATATTTTCCTTGTGTTCCCGTTTGCGCACACATGCCCTACGGTTGTACTTTGCCTTACTGCGGCCATGACATTAAATGTTATTTTTTATGTGTTGTGCATCTTGTCTTATGCCATTGGCTGTATATTTAGTCATTGGCATATGTTAACTTTGTAATACATGAGTCTGGTCCGCTTTCAAGGCTCCGATGTTCTGTTTGTCAAAATGTAAACCATTTTTTTTTGGTTTACATTTCTGTAGGCTTACGCTATGCCTACGCCACTTCATGAATCGCTATGTACCTTCATTTGCATGCTGCAGTACTGCGCATGGGGTGATTTGCATACGTACACCGGGAGCTGCATAGATCTGGCGTATGCTGGTAGTGCACGTGGAATTGGATTGTACCTGAATCGCTTGGTGGCCATATTTGGCGTTATACCACCTACGCTACACCTGCGTATGGTGCAAACTTCATGAATCCCGGGGAGAGTTTAACTAGATCTATCCCAGTAGCTTTAGTTTGGGTCCATAATATGAAGGTACAATGCATGCAAACTAATTTGCTGTTAAGAAATAGCATTTTGAATGAGGATTTAAAAAAAATAGAAAGAGAACACATTGCTTGTCTTCTCCCGAACAGACTTCTGGATCAGAGTTATGTTATGCAGTTTGAACTATTGGAAGTGTGAAACCAGAAGATAAGTTGTCTGTCTCATGCTTTCGCATTTTCTTTCTTTGTTACTCCCACAGGTGGAGAAACACACTTCTGAAGTAAATGTTCAGAATTTGAAATGTCCCTATGTCCCTCCTAAAGCTGCAGTCATCAATTAGTATGTCAGTGTTACCACAAAGCTCCATCTGGTGGCAACTACTTATAGGTGATTAAAAGTGTGATTAACAGCAGTTGTCAGATGAACCACTGATAATCCTGAATCATTTTAGTGTCTGTAAAGTATCAAACTGGGAACATGAAGCAAACATATAGGTTATTTTTAGATTTATTAAAATTGTGGTGGAGAAGGGGAGGGATGCAGAAGAATTGGTGACAGAAATAGAAGGCTGAGCAAAATATTATATTAGAAAATATGACAGACATACTATTAAGTAAGTGCTTTCACAGGCAGTTTTTGCTCTCTCTGAGTTGCATTGTGTGGGTGGAAACTATTTTACTGTAGAAAGCTATTTATTCTAGCAATGGTAAGTTGTAGCAAAATAATTATTTGGTGTTTGCTGGCTGCATCTAAAGCAACCAAAACCATACATACATACATATGTTGATGAGTGATCTGTGTTGTGCAATATGGAATTTTTGAAAAGAGGTGAAGCAAAATGATCTAATGTTTGGAAAATCACCTTTAACATCTGCACATACTTTTGTGTAAATGTGCAGTCACAACCAGGTGTTTTCTTATTTTATTTATTGAGTAGGCTGGACATCTTTTATTACTCCTACAAACACAGCATAAAACACATTCATTCTGCAGCATAAGCTACAGAAATCAGCTTTCATGTACTTTTTTTTCTCACAAACACTTCAGAAAAAGTGATGGGCTTGCTTGGGCAGCATGGTGTTGGGGTGCTAAGATCTACTGCCTTTGAGTAGTTTGTACATTCTCCTCATGTCTGCCTTTTTCAATCAGGTACTCATGGTGATGTATCCTCTCTCTGCCAATAATCAAGAAGCCTGAATCTTCATCACTGACACTGGAGAGGGACGTTCACTTGGAACAAAAATAGATACAAACAGTATTTCCAGATGCAGCTCCCTGCATCAAGCGCAATTTCCATTAAGAACACACAGAAAACACAGCCTGGGGTCTGGGTTTCCCTCTTTCTCTCTCTCTCTCTCCAGGTCCCCAGTAAGACTCCTCACTGGCACAGCTATAGAGTTGAGTCCTGAGTATCAAAGCCAAGTCCTCCACCACTCTCTCTGTGAAATCAGTGTTTCATATCCTTGCTCTAAGCAGCTGACACACACACTCTTGCAGATTTTATTTACACACACACACACACACACACACACACACACACACACACATTGGGAAAGGCTGGCACAGATTTACTAGTTATGCCCACTTCTACCCAGACTATAAAGTAGTTACACCACCACCAGACACTCCCAAGCCAGCTACTCCAAGGCTGTTACAAGGGTACCCAATTATACTGAGAGGAATTAATATTAATATCAATGACAATGTTTACCAATGCAGTAAGGCTTTCAGGAGTGGCCACATAGTCACCAAATAGATATAAGTACTCTCAAAGTTTAAAATATTCCCTAAAGGACCTGCCAGAATGAAAAGTTTAAATATATGTAATAATCAATAATAAAAGAACATGGAAATATTAAATATCTATTTACCATAAATGCCAGAGTTTCAGTAATAGGAAATATTAAAAATAACACAGGTGGACAGGTTCACACAGTTACAGAAAAACAATAATTAACTAATCTCACTATATTTTCTTGATTAATCTAAAGAATTATTATTCCCTGGTTACTTACTAGAGGAAGGCGATATGAATTAGATGAGATATCCTTCTTTGTCAGGTTCCAAAAACAGAGTGCCCTGATACTTCAGTCTCATCTAGTATGAAACATTATTTTTAGTGATGGATTACAGAATGACATCACATAGATCTGGTCATCTGACTTCTGACTCCCATGCTTCCTCCCCTTTGGCTAGAAGCCATCAGGATTTAGCACATATGTGTCAATAATACATACACACAGAGCCTTGCTAAGATCTGCTGCTGCTCCTGGAGATCATAAATCAATTTCAAACCTCCACCCTTCCATAGCAGCAATTAGTTCACCCCAATGACAATACAGGAAGTGTTCAAGTGCAGACTTTTTGTCTCTGGCTGCGTATAGAACTATAAGATAAAATATTTATCACCTAAGCCAGGTAATTTAATTTCAAACTATTTTCAAAGTTTGAGATTAACCTCTTTTCTTCCAGTATCCTCTTTTAAAAAATATACATTTAAACAGATACAATAATGCATGTATATTTCTTTTTCTGTCCAGCAGGGCACACTGTTGGTACATTTTAACACAATCAGCTTCACAAATACATTTTTCAACACAATCATCTATACAAATCAGTTTGATATAGGAATGACATATAATTCTTTACAAAATTCCAGCTAGCTCTGCTGGCATATGTTACATATCCACTGCCCTACTTCTCCTGACATATCTGGCAATACCTCAGATCATCACATCTCTCCTCCATATGACGATTCAAGATACTTTTTCAAGTGAACCTTTGGAAACATTGCTTGACAGAAATGTGCCTGTCTGGGAATGCATTAACCCATACCCTGTCTTGAGAACCCATCTGCACTGGCATTGTTCACCCTGCTATAGTGCTGCACCGTTATGTCATATGCCTGCAACCCTTGGTTCCAGCTTTGTAACTTGGTATTTTGCTGGCTAGCTTGATGTAGCCATAGATCCCCCTCAGGCTCCTCCTGCCTCCTACTGCAAATACTTAGCAACAGGGCCTCCCTATCAAGGTAAGGTTTCATCATGTTAACATGGTACAATTTGTGTGCCTGCCTCCTGCCTAGGAGTTCTACCATGCAGTTAACATCACTGACCCTCCTTACCACTTTGAAGGGTCCCTCCCAAGCTGCCTGCAGCTTTTTGTGTCTGAAAGGAATGGGAACCATAACTTGCTGTCCCACAGCATACTCTAGGACTCAAGAATTCCTGTCATACCAGACCTTTTTCTGCTGTTGAGCTCCTGCCAGGTTCTCCTGGGTCAAGACCATGAGCTCCCTAAGCCTTGTCCTGAGGTTCAGGACATGTGCTACAACAGGCCCCTTGTAGGAGTCACACTCACCCTCCCACTCATCATCATGAATCAACTCTAAAGGCCCCCTCAACCTATACCCATACAGCAACTCAAAGGGTGAAAGACCTCTGGGTTCCTGGGATACCTCTCTGTATGCAAACAGCAGACAGGGCAAATATTTGTCCCACTGTCTCTTAAATGAGTCTACAAATGGCTGTAGCATGGTCTTTAGTGTAGAGTGTAACCTCTCCACAAGACCATTAGTCTGGGGATGGTGGGGGTGGTTTTTAGGTGTTTCACCCCACAGTGCATCCACAGACAAGCCAGCAGGTCTGAAATGAAACTGGCACCTCTGTCATTCAGTATTTCTCTTGGGAAACCTACCCTTCTGAAAATCTCTAACAAAGCATTTGCCACCTTCTCTGCTTTAATGGAGGACAGAGCCACTGTATATAGTAGCATAATCTACTACCACCATGATATATGTCTTCACTGTGTAACTTGGGGTACTCAGAGGCCCCACAATATCCATAGCTGTCTTCTGAAATAGCTCCTCAGTCACAGGCAAAGGTATCAAAGGAGCTTTGACTTTCTCTCCTGCCATGCCTACTTTTTGGCACTGGTCACACATCCTGCAGTACCCTGTTGCATCCCTTCCAATCTCAGGCCAATAAAAGGTCTGCATAATACACTTCTTGCTACTCTTTATGCTCATATGACCTGCAACAAGAATGTCTTGGGCTATGGCTAGAAGTGCCAGATGGTAGGCTCTAGGCACTACCAATTGCTGCATTACCTCAACTTCTAGGCCTCCCTCAGGGGTTCACTCCCTGTACAGTAATCCTTTGTGCCAGTATAGAGACCCCCCCCCATTTTCCTTGAGAATCAGGTGCCTCCCTAGCTACCTCCCTCATGCCTCTTATATAGGGTCTGAAAGTTGAGCCTGTCTCAACTCTCTCTTTCTGACCCTTCCCAGCTCCCTTTCCACAGGAAGCCTGGTATCCTCTGACAGCAGTGTGTCACTGTCAGCCTGGGTACTACCACTCACCTCTGCCCTTGCAGTCACTCTGTCCAAGGGAACATCAGAACCTACCAGCAGCTGTGGCTCACCTTCAGGGTCACTGCTACAGGGTAGCTCCATCCTTGAAATAACCACCTCACCAGCCATGGCTTCAGGTGTGGGATCTGTCTGGGTCTCCCCCAGCCAACCAGATCCACATGCCTGTTGCCAAGCTTGACTGTCTGTAACTGCATGCACACAAGATACTGCATTATCAAAATCATTCCCTATGAAGACATCTGCAGGGATATCCTCAAACACATCTACTTGCTTACTTCGCTTTCTACCCTCCCATTCAAGGTGAAACCTGGCCAATTGCATTTGAAATGGGGTCCCTCTGACTGGAGTGGAATACCCAAGCAAGTAGTGCTCCTCTTTAACCACTGCAGGCTTCACAATGGTTATGCCAGAGGCTGTGTCTTTCTTAGCAGTGGCCTGTTTTCTATCCACTAAGATCAGCTAGAACCTCGGGTGATAGTTTGGTACCTCTGTTGTTTCCAGACAACTTACCACTGGCATACTGTTATACCCACTTGCTGGCTCCCCCACCTTTTGTTCCCCACTTTGCCTCTGTGGACAGCTATATGATACATGGCCCCAGTGGTTACATTTAAAACATTTAACCCTTGATCCTGGCCTTGTACCTGAACTAGTGGCTTCTCCTGTTACAGGTGGACTCTGTTGGGGTGGTTTAGGCTGCTCATCATGGGTTTCCTTATATCCATGTGCAGCACTGGGTATCCCTTTCTTGTGCAGTGATGCCCTGCTTGCTAAGTAGAGATACCCATTTTCCCCCAACTCATCTGCAGAGTTACACTAGTAGGTCTGCCAACTAAATTTTCATGTCCTCAGGCAAATTGCTAAGGGCTTGTTCCCTCACCAAAAGGTCTGCCAGCCCTTCAAAAGTGGTGATCTGACACCCACTCAACCACCTATGAAAATAAGTGCTTAACTCAGCAGGGTCAATATTATATATTTGAGCTACAAAATGTCTAACCTGATATGTTCGACAACATATGAGCGCAACTTGAATCTTCGAATATATAATAAAAACGTAAAACAAAAAAACACTTACCTTAACACTCTGAGCAGGGGGGCAAGCCCCCCTGTTCCCCCCACAACCCCCCTACTTAATTATACCAACTCTGAGACTGCACTTCAGTGAAGAAAAAGGAAATTTTCCCATTGTGCACGTAAGGAGCCGTTGCTTTTCACCTTCGAACTATTCAAAGTTCGATCATATGGTGTCGACCATATAACATTCAAACTTTGAAACGTTCAATAATTTAATAGGGACCCAACTCAGCAATATAATCACACACACTTTCATCTGCCTTGTTTCTATGCTCATAAAACTTTTTCTGTAAGCCTCAGGCGTTAACCTAAAACATTCAAGTAAACATTTCTTTACTTTATCATACTTTAAACAATCAATATCAGACAATTTAGAAACAGCAGTTACAGCTTTACCATGGAGTAAGGGGGTCAGGAACTGCACCCAGAGCCCTTGGTCAACATTATACTGTTTACATACTCTTTCAAATATATGAATAAGACTGTCAAAATGATCACGCTCTGTAAATTGTGGAAGAAACTTACTGACCTTTATTGCTTCTGGGGTTCACTTATTCCCTTCTCCATTACCACTGTGACCCTTGTGAAGAGTCAGCATTTCCCTCTCATGTTGACACTGCTTCTCATTTTCTTCAGCCTCCAAACTCCACAGTTTCTCATTTTCTTCACCCTCCAAATGCTGCAGTCTCTCTGCTGATTCTAATTTCAAATGTTTGGCCTTCAGTTCGTCTCTTTAAATCCAGATAGATTTTTTTGGGCGGGTGGCCTAATGGTTAAGGTGTTTGCCTTACAAACACAAGGTACAGGGTTTGAATCTCACAGGGGGTAACTGGCTAGGCTTAAAATGGCTCGCAAAGGCAGTTATCCTAGTACTAACCTATAAACCTGAGGAAAAGGTGAACTGCCCTGTTTCTGAGGGCTACAAATTCTCATCACCAGACTGGTTATCCTCCTGGTTGCTGGTCTGAGCTGCAACTAAGGTTGAAATCATTTCCTTTTTAGTCAGGTTAGCATGCACTAGTCCTTTGGCTTCACACAACTTGGCCAACTGGTTCTTTGTCAGCTTGCCATAATCCTCTCCTGACATTTTTGACTGCTTTCCATGACTAAACTAAAGTAACAAAAAAAATAAATAAAACTGTTGCGAAATGAAACTTTGAATGTTTACTTTGTGGCTGCTGAGAGGAGACACCTTTAGTGACAACTGCCCAGAGGCTACTGAAGTTCAATTACTATCCCACCATTGCTCACCAATATGTGACATCTGTCTGGACCAGTAATCAAGGAGCCTGAACCCTCACCACTAACATTAGAGAGGGACGTTTACTTGGAACAAAAATAGATACACACAGTATTTTCAGATGCAGCTCCCTGCATCAAGCACAATTTCCCTTAAAAATATGCAGGGAACACACACAGTCCAGGGTCTGCATCTCTCTCTCTCTCTCTCTCTGTCTCTCTCTCTCTCTGTCTCTCTCTCTCTCTCTCTCTCGCTCTCTCTCTCTCCAGGTCCTCAGTAAGACTCTCCACAGGCATAGCTGTAGAGTTAAGTTTTCAGACAAGTGTCCAAGTTAAGTCCTCCACCACTCCCTCTGTGAAACTAGTGCTTCGTGTTTCTGCTCCAAGCAGCTGACACACACACAGGCACACTCTTGGATATTTGATTTGCACACACACACACACACACACACACACACACACACACACACACACACACACACACACGCACACACACCTGGGAAAGGTTGGCACAGATTTACTAGCTATGCCTCCTTCTGCTCAGACTACAAGGTAGTTACACTGCCACCAGACACCCCAAACCAGCTACTCCAAGGCTCTTACAAGGGTACTCAATTATACTGAGTGAAATTAATATTAATACCAATGATAGTGTTTTACCAATGCAGTAAGGATTTCAGGAGTGCACATAGAACCACCAAATAGATATAAGTACTCTCAAAGGTTAAACTATTCTATAAAGAACCAGCCATAATGACAAGTTTAAATATATTTAATAATAAATAATAAAACAACATGAAAATACTAAATATCTATTTATAATAAACACCAGAGATTCAATCATGGAAAATACTACACACAATTTTCTAATTTTCTTATATACAGACACACACACACACACATATGGGCATATATATTATTCTTGCACTTATGGCCTGGGTTAGGGCTGGAAAGGGTCCATGGATAAAGCCACTTACTTGAGTAACAAAGTATAAATAAATAAAACACTCATACTAATGACAAACTTGTTTGTTACTTATTGGTGAAAAGGAAAGTATCACAGTTATAACCATCCTAATTTCAATATAACAGTTACTGTATCAGTTGATGAATGCAAAATGACAGTTGGAGTTACTAAATGGGGTTCCTATTACATGATCGAAGTTCTGAAACTTCGAACACAACAATATCAAACTTATCTGTTCAAAGTTTTAAAACTGCGAACACAGCAAAAAAAAAAATAAAACATGCAACAGTAAACTAACTGATGCAAGCAGGGGGCAAACCCCTTTTCACCCCCACACCCCCCGCTCTTTAAATATACCAACTCCGAGATCGCACTACAGTGCAGTAAAGGGAAATATTCCCTTTCCGCACTATAGTGCGGTCTCGGAGTTGGTATCCCCCACTCTTTAAATATACCAACTCTGAGATCGCACTGCAGTGCAGTAAAGGGAAATATTCCCTTTCTGCACTGTGCAGTCTCGGAGTTGGTGTATTTAAAGAGCGAGAGGTGTGGGGGGTGCAGGGGGGCTTGCCCCCTGCTTGCAACAGTTAGTTTACTGTTACATCTATATGGTTTTGCCCATATAGGGTTCGAACTTGTTGAAGTTAGACAACGTAGTAGGAACCCACTAAATGTTGTAGAAAGCTATAGAATGTCTTGTGTATTCATACTAATGAAAGTTGAAAATCGAGATTATGTACCTTCTTGCAAAATGTTATCTTTGTGCATGATTTTTCTGAGTTTAAAAATGGCATCCTTAATTAACCCCACTAAAGCTGTAAGAATTGCTCCTGCAAGAGATGTACAGTCGTTCAATTTCTTCATGTTTGTAAGGAGTTATGGTTGCAAGATCATCAGTAAAGAAAGGCTTTTGTGTTATAGTATACTGCAGTATTTTAGCATTCAAATGCGGGTTAGTAAAAAGTCTAATCTGTCATATTTTGCTATGGAGCAAACTTTGTGAATGATTCCAAATCCAGTGATGAATTGCATAGTGAAATATTACAGGAAAGAAACTGCATTCATTCTGAATAATGCAAAAATATAATCTGGTATGTATGTAACCAGGAGCATACAGATATGCGGGTTTCCTTGTGTCCACATGAAAAAAGGGGAATCATCTCATATTAGTTGCATTTAGTTTACTGGCAGAAAGTAGGGCTCTTTGAAATATTTTTGAAATGAGCCCTGCGTCACAACCGTTAAGGTGTATATATAGGTGTATTTTGCTACAGTCTCCACTCTAGTCTTTCAGCATACAGATTTAAGGAAAGAAGGATGTGTTTTGTTAAAACAGCAGCCATCACTCTGACTGTCTGTGTTTCAGTATAACTGCAGCTCATTTAGTGTGAGCTCAGGTGTCTAACTCCTCCCCCTGAGTAACTATAGTACTACATTTATTGAGGTGACCTTCAAAACTCTGGTCTCGCCTTTGCTTAAATTGCTGGCTTGTTTAATGAGGCCACGTAGCTTGTGACTGGGGCACAGATCCAGCAGCTGGGAATTACAACAAATAAAACAACTCTGCTTTTGCCTCAGAGTTACAAGGTAATTTATAACAAAAATGTTGAGTGAAAACTTGAAGAACAGTACTTTAGTTGTACTATGATATGTATGAGGGCAAATAACGGTAGGCTTACCCGCTTAGTGTATGCAGTATTTCTGATTGCTCTTACATCACAGTCCTACATTATTCTCAGTCCCATACCCTTCCTTTTTTTTTTTTTGGACAAGTAGCATTAATGTTTTGGAAAGCTTATCCTCTTCTAGTTTCAAACCATGTGTTTGTGCTTTACTGTCATCTTTATAAAGGAGGCTTCCTGTCCAAAGCCATGAGGAAAGATCCCCTGCTGATCACATCCACCTAAAGTAGTCAATATGACTGGTAAGCATAAATGGATGAATGAAGCAAAGTGCATACATGTATAATGAAGTTCTGTCCTGTGGTGTAATAAGCAGTTCCAGTAACCCATAACCATACAGTAGTTGATACTAAGCATTCCAGAGGCTACATCAAATAGCCAAATAAAGGCCTAAAACAGTGCTGTCTTGCTGGCTGACCAGTAGATACAGAACCCTACTATCCTTAGCAAACAATTACAAATAATCCAGTGCCCTAATGCTAGCTTCCACTGAGAGCTCCCTGCCTTGTGTGCACATCCACTGCCCAAAAACAAGCCATTTCTCGCTAGGCTTAAACCTCTCCAGTGAGTCGCTGTTACACCACATCCCCAGAAAGTGTGTTTTCCATGTAGACACAGCCACATAACTCCCTGCCAGTTGTGTCACATCAGTCTCCCTACCACCTTATAAAGTAGGCATGGGTCTCAGGACCTTCTGCAACAGTTTCTTAGGTGGTGAACCCTGAGTTTGTTAAAGCACTATGACACAAGGCTCAGAGTTTATTCCCTGAGCCTGGATTGTAAAAATTGCAAGTAAAAGAGCTGGATGCACATTGGGATCTTGTATACATACCCAGAGTGCCACTCTGGGTACTCTGCAAATAACAAAGTAACTGAAACATACATTCTAAAGTGTGCCTTACCCCTGTGACCCTGTAGAGGTTGCCACCTTTTCAAATGGCCAAAGTGGGACATATTTTGTAGAAACGTGAGATTTTGCTGGACAAATCATATCGATGGCTAGTGCAAAGGACAGAACTACACTTCTTTGCCAAAATAAAAGCTTATTCTTGTAGCACTGCAGTTGCTTATTCTATTTCTTATAACACTTATGTGTTTCAGATGCAAAATAACTGTTTTATGCAACTATTAAATAAAACACAGAAAATATTTTTTGTCCTAAAATCTCAGAACATTTGCCATTTTTTAGTTTTTGTCACAGGACACAGCTGCCCAAAGAGGGACAGCTGGTAACCCTATAAACCCTGATATATTCCATGTACGTTTAGTTTGCCTTTTCCCCACTGGTGTGGGGGATGCAGCCCCCATGTGATGATGCAGAGGGGCGCTATATCTACACACACACACACACACACACACACACACACACATATGCATATATATATATATATATCACCAAAGAAAGTTCCAGCACTGCCAAATTAAATAAAACATATACACCAGAAGTGGGACGAATTCTTTTCTTTATTCCAAGCTCGCAGACAGCGGAAAAAAGTATAAATCCAAACCGGTTTCACCCTCTAGGCGTCATCAGTGGATAACAAAAACACATTTCAATCATCTTTTTATGTATATCTCCCTTAAAGAGACAACCAATAAAATTAAGGTCTACATAGTCATACTCGTTTCATTTGTTACATCCCATTAAAGGGGTATAACCATATGTATTCGTATACACATATATTTCAACCATGTCAACTGCATAAAGAAAAAGCTACCATTTCTCATTCAACCAAGGTTTATATAAAGCCCCTAAAGTCAAAATCCACATTCTCTCTTTCTTATCCAATATTGTATGTTTAACATCATCTCCTATGATATATGATAACAGTTCTGAACTTCTGGGTTACAGTCTATCACAGTAAGTGCCACTGCCCCTTCGACCCCCCCCCCCCCCCGGTCTTCCTCTCTCTCTCTCTCTCTCAGATTCAGGACAACCTTAACAGGAAGCTTTCTTTTGGTGTCTTCTTTCTCTTCACTCTGCTGTTTTACTTCCAGACCCATTACTTTGAACATCAATTCACAAAAGGCAAATAATATCTGCAGGGACTTTCCATGGCCTTCCTTGTACCTGGCTTTAATTGCTTTATTAAGTAAATCCATTATGGCTAATGCAACATGTTTTCTTTGTCTCTATCTGCTGTTAAAGAAACATGTTCAAATGTAGAAATAAACATGACATTCACTATAGACTTTCTAAATATTATTTACATCAGTAGGTTCATAGGTTGATACTTGACTATTGGCCCTAGTGCCTATGCAAGCATAGCCATAACAATTCCCTGGCTATTTCTTCCCACACTGTTTACATCCCTGGACCCCTGTCTAGCAGGGCGACTGACGTGATGCCCGGGGTGAATTTCCTTTCTCCCATCCAATCATCAAGGTTCCTTTTGAAGAGGGTCAAAGAGGTGTCTGCTTGATATGTATGGGCAGTTTATATCCAGAGTCTGGGGAGCCTCTGGGTCAGGAACCTATCCCTGCAGTATGTTTTGTTTATTATGATGACAAGGTTAAGATACCTGGAGCATGTGGCTCTGAGGGATTGGGATTTCTTTAAGAGTAGCATGTCCAACAGCTCTGGGTTTGACATGGCCTTGTATGTTAAGCAGAGATCACCTCTGAGTAGACGATATGTGACAGAGTATAGTTGGAATTTTTTAAGGCAGTCAGCGTACGGCATCTGCTTTCGGCCTGTGATTCTTTTAGTGAGGTATTTCTGCAGCCTTTCCAGTTGTTGCAGATGTCTTGAGAGTTACATACCAAACAGGGTGTTGTATTCTATAATAGGTCTAATGAGGGATGAGTACAGTGGGACAATGACCTCCTTTTTTCTGGATGAAAAGCCCTTAGTGATGAGGTGTGCCACATAAAAGGATTTTCTGACTGTTGTGGCAATGTGGTTATCGAAGGTGAGACTACTGTCCACCTGTGTCCCTAAGTCTCTTATCACACTTTCGGTGTTTAGTGTACTGCCACCTATGTGGTAATTCATGGGTACATGTTTTTTCCCAAAGGGGATAACTATACATTTCTTGGCATTGACCTTGAGCCCATGGCTCTGGCACCAAGCATCTGTTTCTGTAAGGCCCTTTTGTAGAGTATCCACATCATTTGGGGATTCAGTAGTAATGGCTCTCGGTTTGCAGTCATCTGCGAACTTTGTTAGCCAGAGTCCCTTAGTGTTGGCCTGTACTTCAGAGAAGTAGATGCCAAACATGAGCAGTCCCAGGACTGAACCCTGAGGTACTCCACTTGTCACTTGTCTGGAGCTGGATTTGGAGTCGGCTACTTTTACAGTGTGGGTTCTGTCAGTAAGCCAGTTAGCAACACATTGAGTGACATAGGGATTAATGCCCAGCTTAGTAAGTCTATCTATGATTCCAGAGTGGGGGGATGGTGTCAAAGGCCTTGGCGAGGTTCAGATAGGCTGTGTGGACCGCCTTACCCTTGTCTACAGCTCTAGAGATTGATTCAAAGAAGTCAATCAGGTTCAGGAGACAAGATTGGCCTTTCACAAATCCAAACTGGGTGGGATCCAGTGTCTGAAGGTCACCAATGTCTTTGTTTATAAGTTCCATGATAATACATTTCATGGCCTTGCAGATCAGGCTCGTCAGACTGATGGGGCAGTAGTTCTTAGAATCCAAGGTGGATCCCCCCTTGTGGAATTGGATAACTGTAGCTGTGTGCCACTCAGTGGGCACAAAGCCTGGGGTAAGGCTATGATTAAACATGACACTTAGGTGAAGTGCCAGTTCATTTTGTAGTTCATGTAGTACACAGCCCGGGATGTCATCTGATCCCATGGATGCTGTATTCTTAGCTTTGGGGAGTGTGTTTTTTACCTGTGTGGCCATTATTACTGGAATTTGACAATCTTCCAGTATTGAGATGGGCCGTTTAGTTTGTGAGTGGAGGGTGACGTTGGCACTGAATTGATCTGACAATATCCTTGGGAGCAGTATAGTTAATGCCATTCTGTTGTAGCTCAGAGCAGATCTGAGCACTGACATTTAGATTCTTGACATAATTATAAAATGCCTTGTGGTTATCTTTGGAATCTTTGGCAATTTTATTTTTGTAACTAGCTTTGGAGGATTTCATGAGGGATCTCAGCTTCTTACTGAGGCTGGTAAGGGAGTTTTTTGCATCCTGGGATTTTCCTCTTTTCTGCAACAGTTTCTTCCTTTTGTTGTAAAGTTTGTTTATGGCAGAGGACCACCAGATTGGCTTCCTTTTTTTGGAGGAGATCATCTTGATTCTATTTGGGATGGTACAATTCATGCATGAGTGGATGTGCTCATACAGTGCCTTAGTGTAGGATTCAGCAGTCAAACTTTCAGTTTCTGTCTGCATGGGTGTCATGAAGTTTGTCACTTCTGACTTGAGTAGCATGAAGTTGGCTTTGGATAATTTTTTTATGGAGGTTTCCATACTGGGGTGTGGGGGTGGGATGTGGATGTCAAGGGTGATTAGTTATGGTCAGACGTGACCAACGAGGGAGTGACCATAGGTGTGGAGCATCAATTTCCCATGTTGGTAATGACCAGGTCTAGGATATTGGAGCCCCTGGTGGGACTATGGATTAGTTGATCCAGTGCATTGGAATTTATGAATTCCAAGAACCATTGGGCAAAGGTGTTGGTACACGAGTAGTTTTCCCAGTTAATGGCAGGGTAGTTGAAATCACTCAGTATTAGGGTGTTTGGTTGTATCTTAATATTTTCCAGTATGTTTGGAAAGGTGTAGTGAGAATCTTGGGGCATGGTGGGGGGATCTTAGCAAGCTACAATTTGGATTGCAGTCTTACCTATTGTTAGTTGCACCTGGAGAATTTCAGACGCAGTGTCTTGGGCAACTAGCCTGGTGGTGTGAATATCCTTGGTGAATATGGACACTCCTCCACCTTTAGTGTTTCAGTCCTGGTTTGGTGGCTGAAAAGTGTGGTAAGAGTTGTAGCCTGGTATTGCAGGGGTGCTCTCTGGAGCCTTGAACCAAGTCTCAGTTACTGTGCAGATATCAATGTTCTCCATTTTTAGGAGTGCCTCGAGAGAGTGCATTTTGAGGTTTAGACTTCTAGCATTGAGTAGCATTACCTTCAGAATTTGCATGCTTGTAACTGTTATGGTGGTGGTTTTGTCCTTTGAACTTTGCCTAAAAAAGGCACTATAGGGGTGGCAAAAGCCTTAGCCAGTAACCTGAATCCCAGGGGCAACAGTTGCAGACCATCTCTGGCAAAGCATCGTGGTCTGTTGATCATGTCATCCCAGGCAGACAGATACTGGATCTCCTTTGAATGACACCAGAAGCTTAGCCAAATGTTTAAGTCAATCATTTTGTCCTTATATTGTGGTATTAATCTGGGTGAAGGCAGGATGCTACTCAGGACTAGGGTCATACTTGCCTGGGCCACATGATCCGAGAGCTCTTCCATGTCTATTTTCATGTAGTCCAGGGAGGTACATCTCAAGTCATTCACTCCAACATGGACAGTGACAGAGTCATATTTGTACTTGTTGTGGAGTGACTTGAGTGCATGTCTTATGTGGCGGATCCTGGCACCTGACAGGCAGCTGACTGTAATTTTCTCATTGTTCAGCCTGATAAGTGGGACATCAGTGTGCCTGACTATAGAGTCGACTGTGACTAAAGTGTTAGGTACATTGTCTTGCCTTAGGGGCTGTTGCTGGGTGGCACACTGATGTTGTGAGCTATGTGACATTTTGGTTGTGATTGGTGTTTGTTGCATTTCAGCTTCGGAGGTCCTTGTTGCTTGGGCAGATTACAGTTAAGGGCCTCCGCATATGTGGATTTAATGTTGCTATGTGTGTGTGTTGGTGGTGTGGGTTTAGAAGGGCTATGTGTTGCTTGAGGTGTAGTGCAGGTGTTAACCTTTTCCTCTTGACTGTCTAGCACAATCTTGGGTGGAGAGAGCTTTGCTTCCAGTTTGGCTATGCAAGTGCATCTCTCACAGGTTGTAGTGTTGGGTGGTAGGAAGAGAGGGTTATCTGTGTACATGAGACAATTGCTGCATTGCCACAGTATGCCCAGATTCACCAATTCACCAGGTGGACAGGAGAAATCACCGGAAGCTGACCCTTGGACATGCCTGGTTTGGTGCTTTTTTTGTAAATTACAGGAGCTGTTTTCCCTTGCCTTAGCAAGGTACTTTGCAATTATAGGCTGTTTAGTGCCTACGATTAATTTCTCCTTATTAATAAGGAGAGTTGAGTGCTTGTATCAGTTTAAGGCTTCCTACTGCTTTCCAGCAGGTATTAGAGCAAGTGCTAGTCACAGAGATGCTTAAAAGTAAAATGAAAAAAAAAATGGTTTATCATAAACACTGCAGTGTGCACTAGATAAGTTAGATGTGAAAGTAGGTAACTTAAGTTTTACCTGTCTAAAAAGTTAAGTTTTAGTAGAGAGTCACTATTTTTAAAACACAAGATAGATTGAAAGGGGGTGGTCACTTTTGTATTCTGGTACTATGGAATACAGTAGGATGGCCAATAAATTTAAATAGTTGAAGGGGAGTGATTTCACAAAATGATAATTTTGTGCTTACTCACACAAACCAGTGAAAGCAGACAGGAAATGAGATGTATGGTCAAATTAACATAAGAGGCAGGCAGCTAGAAAGACAGTGGTATTTAAGATCACGACAGTAAGCGCGTGGGAGGGTGTGAAAACATTTCTGCCTGACTCACAAAAGACAGAGCTGTGGTCTCTTTTGAAGTTTTAATATGCAGTTAAAAGCAGAATACAAGTAAAACACAACAAGGTAAAGAAAACCCTTTTAGTTTAGCAAGAACTGCCATATTTTGCTAATATATATATATATATATATATATATATATATATATATATATACGAAAATCTGAAACCAATCCCATGCAAAATATAAAAAACTCTTTACCCAAACGCTGAAGGAAGGAACAGCAAGCTTCTTTAAGCCAGAAGTAGCTTAACAAAGCTCCGTTCAGGCAAACCAATATATGGAGGTATAGTCCGAAGTTCTGTATTCAACGAACCACAGAGGATATAAGAATCAAAAAACAAAGTTTATTAATGTAAGCGCTTTTGCGGTCCTGCCGCTTCATCAGACATAATGACACAAACCAAACAGTTACATATAAATAGCCAAATTTAAAAAGCGTCACTTCCTATAACAATGTTAGCAACGTCACTTCCATGGCAAAAACAAATACATACTTCAACAGATACAACCAATTCATTGGAATGCTGATATCTAACTGCTGTTTCATTACTTAAAAACATTGTCAAAGATCTATAAATGACATAGTGATGTATCTTAAAGTCAATTAGTTCGCTATAACACGCCATAAAAGTTAGTACCGTAAACAATGCTAAAGGTTGCTGTAAAATAGCAAATCCTAGGCATAAAAGTCTATAAGTGACTTAGTAATGTATTTTAAAAAGAATGGACACACAATATATATATATATACTGGTTAGATAGTTGATATGTTTTGGTTAACTCTGGATTTGTTGATCATAGTTCATCAAAGTATGATATATCAGCCACAAAAACGGGTCAGAAAAGGGTCAGTCAATATTATCAGCAAAAATGGTGTGTGTGTGTGTGTGTGTGTGTGTGTGTGTGTGTGTGTGTGTGTGTGTGTGTGTAGCTATAGGACAACTGACTACTGGAACTTACTTCAAATGTAATACAGTTGATTGTAAAGTTAACAAATGTCACAAACCTTAAACTTTAAAAAAAAGTTCAAACAATATTTCTTTCAAAGTGTTTTTTTTTTTGCAAGATGGCATGCCCCTATGCCATTCCTCTCAACCTGCAGACATTGAAAATAGTTACAAAAGACCCTTGAAAAGTAGGTACATTCAGCTAAATATAATGGCATCTAATTAGCATCTAATTTAAATGCCAACTAGAATATAACTCTTCCTACTTCTAGTAGGTGTGTGGAATACTACTCAAAAATACATGTTTACAAAGCAGAGTGACAAAATGATGGCAAAATGTAAGCACATTGTCTAAGAGGCCATAAAATCTGTAGACTTTAATGAAATATATTGCAAAATTCTACCATACAAAGTCATTTATTTTTTGCTTCAGAAAAAAGACTAAAATGAATGTCCTCTTTCTTTAAATTATTGGTGACACTAGCATGTTGGTATTTTTTGCTGCATAGCAGACTGCTTCAGAAATCATCTCTGATGAGGATGATTTAGAAAATTTTGTGAAGAGGTAAAGAAAGCTTGAAAATGCAGACATACTATCATGTGCAGGGGTAAATCAAGCCTAAAAATAGGAAAGATCCTCTAAAATAAGTTTTCATTATATCCCCCACAATTATATATGCTAACTTAATGATTGTAGAACAGTGACTATGTTCTGTTGTTTTGTACCTTGACAGACACTGTAGTTAAGGCAGTACATGGGGGTGGGGGGGGCAGTACTAAGCAAGTCTCGGATATGCATCCAAATGGATTTATGTTGGGTGTGCAATAAACCTCTGATAACTTCCATTCACTGGCTCCAGTCATCATTCAACAATGATTAAAGAAAAGTGGGGAAGATACAGAACTTTGAATCCTGTACTATGTTCTTGCATTTTAATAGCCCTACAGAAAATCCCTGTACCAGTTTGTCAAACCAAAAGTCGTTGATAAATAGGTAGCCAGCAAACAGGTACATCTATAATTAGAGGAGGATCCATATCGTGTGTGTGTGTGTGTGTGTGTGTGTGTGTGTGTGTGTGTGTGTGTGTGTGTGTGTGTGTGTGTGTGTGTGTGTGTGTGTGTGTGTGTTTGTGTGCATAGTGCCACTTTATGCTTTACAGAGTTGAAGGAAGACTGGAGCCTATCCCAGCAGCTGATGGATTGTAACTCATTGAAAATCATTCTAGACAGGGTGCCAGTCTGTCAAAAAATGCAAACACAGATTCACTCACACACTGCATGCACACCTATGAATAATTTGGAAGTTTAGCAATCAATATACTGCATGTCCTTGGGATGTTTGTGTAATCGAGAGCTCCCTAGAGAAAAAGAATGAGCACATAAGGAAGATATGTAGACGCTGCATAGAAAAGAACCCGGCTGAAAATTGCAGTGGAAAACCTCTTACTCATTTGCATGACCGATGGCAGCCAAAGTCAGTATACTCAGCAGATGAAAGTGATTGAGTGCAATTTTTGGTATACAGTTAGCAATGACAGTTCTTGTTGGTTGTAGGGTTCAAAACCTATCATTCACAGTTCAATCACAAAAAGAGAACCAATTTAGAAGTCCTGTGTGGGCATGTATGTGGTGAATTTAATTGTTTTTGACCAGATTAAAGATTGGAAATTTGAGTATATGAAAGAGATGAAAAGGGGAAGCAAGCAGAGAGTATAACAGAAGTTGAGTAAATAAGGAATGAGTAGGGTGGAGGTGGGGGAGGAGGAAAATTCTCTTTTTTGTGGGACAAGTGCCCATTTTATATCTATGAAGAGAAGGATAAGTTAGGAAAGACAAAAGGGAAGGTAAAAGGGTTAGGTTAAGTAGCAGGGAAAGATATAAATGGCCAACAGGGTGTGTGGTAACACAGTGAGAGAGGAGGAGAACAATGGTGAAGGAGACATCAGACAAACAGGGGAAAGACAATCGTAAGAGGAGGATTGAACAACCAGCAGGGGTGAGCATGGACACAAAAGGGAGTGAACAACCAACAGGGGTGGGCATGGACACAAAAGGGAGTGAACAACCAACAGTGGTGGGCATGGACACAAAAGGGAGGGGAACACCAGGTTGGGGTGTTCAAAGCTGCAGTGTCAGCCACCTGAGATCCACTGAGAGATTACTCACCAGACAGGGTACCAATACCACTGGGTCCCGACTCACATAGTGGATCTTGTGCTTGACAGGGATGTAACTTGATGTGTCACTGGAGAATGTTCTCCATTTAGTTGGTTCGGGTATCCAACTTCCTATCTATAATATCCCCCAGAATGTCTGTGAGCTGCCAATGAATGACAAAGGCATCATCTCCACTTGCACTGCTTCCAGTGGGTACAACTGTACCATCATCCAGTGAAGGACTACCTGAAGTAGGTGCAGGTAGGACAGGAGGTGTGGAAGCAAGTTTGGCAGACTGTGACTCAAATGTTCTGGATGCTTTCCATGGTATAGGTGTTGGCACTGCTGCTGCCACCTGGGGTGGGTGGGACAGGCCTTGCAGGTGCAAAGGATGCAGGTCTTCTGCTGCTGCATAAAATAGTAAAAGAAATGGAAAGAAACAACAATATAAATAAAATAACTATATTTAAGAAAAAGATAGCAACAAGGGGGAGAACAGAAGTACAAATACAATGAAAAACTGAAGTTCTTACTACTTTGAGACTAATACAATTAAACAGAATACACTTGTTGGCCCAATCAAAAATTTATTTTATTTATTTTTTTATTTTATTTTATTTATTTATTTATTTTACATTTGTTGATTGGACTAGTCTAACTGGATATATGTCCATTTTCAGTAGAGGCCCGGGGAGAAAAGCTCCACATAAAAAAACAAGAACAAAACAAAATATTACAACTTCGGTTACAGTTCACTTGTCAGACACAACAGGTGTTACATGGTAACTTCGCATTCATGATAGAAAAACAGCAAAAAAAAAAAAAAAAAAAATAGAAAATCCCTTTTTTTTTTTTCTGTTGTTGACCAACAAATAGTAGAAGAAAGAGTATACAGAAGGATGTATATACAAGACTGGAGAATTAGTTGAGGGCAGTGACTTAGCTATAAGGTAGAAAAATAACAATACAGTCTTTCAAGAGTACAATAAGTCTATCTTAGAAGGTAGTGGTCTTAAAGTGGTTATAAAGTGAGTAGTAAATTGGTGCTATAACCTAGGATAACAGGAAGAAAAATCTTAGTCAGGGTTAGTACAAGGACATAGCCAGTGGGTTGTAAGGTATAATTTGAGTTTCTTTTTGAATAGTGCAGTTGAAGAAAGAGATGTGAGTTCAACAGGTAGAAGGTTCCATCTTTTTCCCACAGTGTTAGAGAAATTAATTTAACAAGCCTATCAGTACACATAGATGACAGGGGGAACTTGACCAATGGCCACCATTAAGTGCAGTCTGATAGAAGGGCAGATAGGCAAGCACGTGCCTCTAGTCTGAGATGCAGTATTTTGACACCTATGACTAATGTGCATATATGAAGAGTAGATGTTGCTCAGACGTACATATTTCTCTCACACATGATATTCAAAGCAAACTTCTCTTTTATGTTTAAGAATATACAATCAACTAATAATGATGATCTTACATATTTCACATGTAATGCTGCAGCTTTACTAACCGGAAAGAAAAATTTATGTTAAATAGCTTTTATGATAATACAGCTAAGGGAGAGAATGAATCCACAGGCATCCTCAGAATGTGACAGCAGAGCCTTAACATCCTGAGACAATTATCCACCTAGATAAAAAAGGGATGCAGGTACCAGCATACCACTGAGCAGTCATCCTGCTACATCTGAGCTATGGCAGTAATGATAGAAGTAACACTGAAGTATGAAAGTTGTGCATTTTTGAATGATTCCTACCACTGTTAGTATTTAAATCAATACATTATGAAGCAGGCATACTCACCCTGGCATTCTCTGAGGCAGTCCAAATTTCTCCTGTGCAGGTGCCTATTTCCTTCGCTATCTTCAGGCTCTAAAGAGATAAAGAAAGCATGGTCTAATATCTGCTTATGGCATGCAGTGGTAGTTTAAATGTGCACTTAGCATATGTTATGCATACAGTACGTAGGTTGTGTCTGCTTTTTGACTTCATCATTCCATCAATCGAGGAGGTCAGGATTGCAATATATTTTCACTGTAATGATGATCTCATCGTTCCCTCATTCCCCTATACATATGATGTCAGTTGCATGGATGAGAGTCTGTGTGAGACTTTTCCAGGCTTTAGTCATATTAAGGCCCTTTATAGTCATCCTGCTTAATCCTCCAGCTGTATTCCTTACAGAAAAAGTAAAGAAATATCTTTGTCTCCTCTTCACACCACCTCTGCACTCTAAAGGGAGCACTGCCCTCTACTTCTCCAGCCATGGTGTCTCATCTTGAAGAATCTCAGGGAAAAAAGTGGCAGAGAACTTGTGACCAGATCAGGTCTCACATGTCCCATCTGTTGTGCAATGATGGGTATCGATGTACACCTCATTTGCACAATGCATGGCAACCTCAGAAAACACAAATAATCTATTATGTCCCACAATGACAGCTTAAGATGTGAAACATGGAAGTCCTCAATGCCAGTGTTTGCTATTCAAGCAACATACTATACAGTGACTTCATGTCCAGATGGTTAAATACAGAATTAGACTTTATCCCCTATAAAAGCATATGCTGACCACACTTGCATGGTGTTGCCTGCATGTTCCCAGGCATGTGCATGGCATTGAGTAGACCTCTGCACAGTGCTTATTGGGCATGCTCATTATGCAGACTGAGCAATCCAGAAACAATAATGAAACAGTAATGAGGAGAGCCATCATTAGCATCATCATCTTGTCCAGACAGTGGAATTTACATGATACAAACCTGACAAGAACCACACGGCCTCATCATACTTTAGAAAAAAACACTACTGCAAGAGTTTGATTCCTCCCAAGGATGATTTTTGCAAGTAATTTCTTCAGACTCATACACCTGATGGCATAAGTTAAGAGTGCTACTTCTATAGATCCATTCATTTGTAATATGGTTTCTATTACCTGCTCTTGAACCTGCTGTTTATAAGGGATGTTAGTGTGATACTGTGTTACTATTTTAAATGTATTGACAAATTGTATTGAGGGGGAGATTACAAGAGTATATTAATTAGTTGCCTGCAGGATTGTTAAGCTAGATAAGAGACATACCCCTGAATTTATAATCAGAGTACAGTTCAGTAGTACTTTAGTGTATTGTCAGACTTTAAAAATTTAATGCCAAGGATATTGGCAGACATATGCTACATACACTGTAGTGTACACCTGCCTAGCGGGGGGTAGAAAAACCATTGGGGAAGAAAAAACATCCTTAAAATTCCTTCCCTGTCCCCTCCCCAGCCCCCTCCCCACCTGAAAGACTTGCTTCAGCTGACTTGCAAGCAGGAGGGGTGAGGGGGTTGGTGACCTGACCGCTGACGTGACCAGACTATAGCATTATCAGCTGTACCTGTATTTGGTGGGCTGGTTAATTCCCAATAAATACAGATGCAGTACAAAACTTCCCCTCTCTTACTTAGCCTGTTAGCGGCTGCTACATACCTGGAGATGGTGTTCCCAAATCCTGATCCTGATTCCCGAGTCCCAGCTAGCAATGGTAAGTTACTTCAGATTCTTGCCGATGGTCCAATCAAGTCTTGCCTGGCATCTTGTCTTGTACAGTGTTTTACGAAAGTATTTTGTCTGTTTACGCATCCCGTACAATAAGTCTGGTCCAGTTTACTGAAATCCAATTGATGGGTTTCTGCCCTCACATGCATTTTCATGTTGTGTCACTTGGTAACTGGACCCAGTTGGAGTCAGACAAGCAATGGAATGGAGGATTTCAGTGAGTCGAAACTGAGCAGTGTTTTGGAGGTGTTCAATGGGAATTAATCGGTGAGTATGTTTGCAATTAGTTTTGGAGAGTAAGTAAGTGTGTGTGTTTGTGTGTGTGTATGTGTGTTTGTATGAGAGACCGACTGACTGTGAGTGGTGGGGGAAGAGACCAAAAAAGAGAGAGATGGGGAGAAATAGAAAGAAAGAGATGGGAAGAGAGAGAGAGAGAGAGAGAGAGATGGGGAGAGTGTGACAGAGAGAGAGACAGGGTGAGAAAGAGAGAAAGAGAGAGATGGGGTGAGACAGAAACAGAGTGAGAGATAGTGAGACAGAGACAGAGAAAGAGACGGGGAGAGATGAGGTGAGAGAGAGAGAGAGAGAGAGAGACAGGAGAGTGAGAGACAGTGAGCTTACTTTAAAAAAATAAGGGAAAAGTTAATGAGATGTAAAACCATTAAAATGACACTCTACAGTGCTGAATAGTATTGGAGATGCTAGTTCTGGGAGAAAGCCTTTTTTATTAGTGCAGTAAAAAGAGAGGAAGCCCCAGGCACTACCATAAACATTTAGATGTGTATTGTAGCAGTCTATGTTAAATTCCTGTCTCAGCTTTAAATGGGAAGACTACAAGAATTTAGAGTCAGGTGACCAGATGAGGTCAATCTGTAAGCCCTCTTGGAAATTATATTTCAGATATTACAAAAAAAAATCTCAGAGTATTGAGTATTCTGTTTGGGGGTCTGACTAGAAACACTGTTCACATTTTTCATCTTGCCTTGTGCAAGTAAGTTATTAGGAAACAGTAAATTTTCTTAGATTCAGTCAGGAGTATAGTGAAGCTTAGTTTAGAGAGTGTTTTTCTTTATTTGTATGAGTCTGTCCATCAATGTTAAGTTCAATATTTTCTGTGATTTGAACTCTGTGGTTTACTGTAAATATATATTCAATATTTTCATGTTCTTTTATTATTTATTATTAAATATATTTAAAACTTTTGTTGTGACTGATCCTTGTAGAAAGTATCTAACCCTTGAGAGTACTTGTATTTATTTGGTGACACTGTGTGGGCCACTCCAGAAGGCCTAGCTGTCTTGGTCAACTACTATCATTTGTATTAGTATTAACTTCACTCAGCAGAATCAGATACCCTTTTAAGAGCCTTATAGTAACTGACTGGTGGCACTGATCACTACCTTACAGTCTGGGCAACATTGGTAGAGCAGGTAATCTGTGCCAACCCTTCCCAGGTGTGTGTGTGTGTGTGTGTGTGTGTGTGTGTGTGTGTGTGTGTGTGTGTGTGTGTGTGTGTGTGTGTGTGTGTGTGTGTGTGTGAAAATTAAATCTTAAAGAGTGTGTGTGTCAGCTACTTAGGACAGGGACACTAAGCACTGGGTTCACAGAGAGGGTGCTGGAGGACATGGCTTGGATACTCTGCTGAGGCCCTAACCCTACAGCTGTACCAGTGGGGAGTCTTACTGGGGACCTGGAAGGAGACAGATATAGAGACATCCAGACCCCAGGCTGAGTGTGCTCCCTGTGTGCTCTTAAGGGAAAGTGTACTTGATGCAGGGATGTCTGTGCATTCATTTGTATTCCACGTGCATGTCCCTCTCCAGTGTCAGTGGTGAAGATTTAGGCTCCTTGATTACTGGCCCAACATTGGGACATCATATATTGGTGGCAGTGGTGGCCATCACATATTGGTAGTAGACATGGGCATTGCCATGAAAAGAGATACTGCCAGCCCAGCTATCTGGAATTTTGTAAATAATTATATGTCATTTGTGAATATCAACATGATTCATATGCTTGTGTTACAGATGTATTAGAGCTGTATGTCATATAAGATGGTTTGTACAGACATGTGTGCTGAAGAGGTATTTTACAAAGTGCTGTTTGAAATGTATCCACTGTGTACCCTACTGGAAAAGAACAGAAATGTATATACACTATTGTAACTGTTTAAATGTATATATTTTAACAGGGGAAATTGGAACACAGGAGGTTAACTTGCAAAACTTCAGAAAATAGTTGAAATTAAATTACCTTATGGCTGGGCCATAAAACATGTTATCTTTCAGTTTCAGTGCAACAGGAGACATAATATCTGTAATAGAGGATTTCTCTATATCATCTTTAAATGTGGAAGAATGTAAATTATTTTACAGCTTCCACCATTTGCCAAAAGATCTCAGGTCTACGTAGTTTCACAGGTGGATGCTAAATAATACTAGCTTTTAGCGGTGGGGGGTTACCTGAGATAGAGTCATATGACAAGAAATGATGTCATTCTGCAAGCTATCCCAGCAGTAATATTTGAGATATTAATTTGGGAAGTCTCTGAGAGAGGGATAGTATTCTGTATTTTGACTTTGGCCTAACAACATCAAGATCCACTCACCACATCTACCTTGCTTGCTCTGAAGTAAGTTATTAGGGTACAGTAATTATTTTAGATACAGTCAGGGATATAGCAAAGCTTAGCTTCGATGTTTTTCTTTATTTATTTGAGACTGTTCTGTACTGTTGCTTTTAAATATTTCCTATGATTTTGAACTCTGATGTTACTGTAAATGTATATACACTGAGTATTTTCTTGTTCTTTTATTATGTATTATTAAATATATTTAAACCTTTCATTGTGGCTGATCTGTCTAGAAATATTTAAGTTCTGGGAGTCCTTGCATATTTATTTGGTGACACTGTGGGCCACTCCTAATAGCTTTGTTCTTGGTCAAACTACCATTTGCATTAATAGTAACATTACACAGTAAGATTAGATACCCTTTGCTAAGGGCATTAACATAGCTGATAAGGAGTTGTCTGGTGGCATTGATAACTACCTTATAGCCTGGGCAAAAGGGGGCATACTAGTAAACCCATGCCAGCCTTTCCCAGGTGTGTGTGTGTGTGTGTGTGTGTGTGTGTGTGTGTGTGTCTGCGTGTGTGTGTGGTGGGTAGGTGTGTGAATGTGTGTGTGAATGGATCTCTGTGAGACAGGTTAACTTGATGTGGTACAGAGGCTTGTTGCAGTGAATTGCTGCAACTAAATGCCAGTTAAGAGTGACCGTGGACATCTCAGACTAAATTTTGGTGGGGCAGCATGGATGCATGGGGGGGGGGCAGTACCACACCTTAGAGTACAAATTGAAAAAATCATGTCTACACCCCTGTTCCATACAGAGTACTCTATCAGGAATACTGGGTAAGCAAATAAATGTAACTAAGGAAATTATTTTCTGACCTGGGATACAGGATCTGGAGTGCCGAAACATGGCAAGGTCTTGTTAAGTTTACTTCTGGTGGCTGCCAAAAAAGTAATTACCAGAAAATGGAAATCAAAATCTAAGTCAAATATACTTGAAGTGGTAGATATTATAAAAGAGATAAAAGAATAGGAGGTGTGATCTTAAGAAAAAGGTAGGAGTAAATTACATAGAAAAAAATGGAAACTGTGAGAAAAATGCATGCAGAAAAGTTTTTGGAGGAGGAAAGGGATTTAGAAGAAGGCAGGAATTGAATAATTTATTTAATGTTCCATAGATGCTACATCACATATATTGTTATATACCCTATAATGGTTATAAATGTGAACTTGTTAATATGCTTGATTACTTTTATATAAATGTAACTTTGCCTATGTCACCAATGATAATTCAATAAAGGTGTTTAAAAACAGTATTTTAAAGTTGTATGCCTTGTACAAATGTCATTAGCTACAACATTAGTAAAAGTAATAGTGTAATGGACATGTGTCCTTCATCAGTTGTACTTCTGTGATTTTTTTGTGGAGAATATGTGCTCAGTAAACCTAGTTGCCTGACATTTGATTTGAATGTAGATACAGATATCTAAATGCCAAGAACAAATACAGCAAACTATATGGCTTAGGAGGATAGTAGTGATGTTAGTATTTGTAAGGCTCATGCAGCAAAAATGATATTAATTTCACTGTTTCCATATGTTTAAAAAATAGGGCACCCAGAAAAAATAGTGCATTTGCTGGGCAACTGATATCCACTCATATGCCCAAATGCTCAGATGCTTGCAATAAGGTGGCACTCCAGGCCCTCCAACTCCATGGCCAATGGCTCTTTGATGGCCATTCAGCTGACCAAACCTACTATGACTGTGCCTGGATTGAGATTGTCAGCAATGTAAATGTGTTGGGTGGACAGGACTGTGGGAATGAAATGGCCTATTGCCAGACCACAAATGTGATCTGTGGTGCCACCCACAGAGCAGAAGATTTGGCATGGGAATGTAGGGCAGCAAGTGGTGGGCCATCAACTAATGCAACTCTTACAGAGACAGAGAAATTCCTGGCCTCTCTTAAAGGCAGCACCACCTCCACAGACTATCACAGTGTGGTGTTGGATGTTGGGGCAGAGGTGGACTAGCCCCATTGAATATTCTCTGTGGATGCCCCAGGTATGTAGTTCTCTGTACTGGGTCTATATTACCTTATCAAAATGTATCTTCAGAGAATACCAATCCATTGTCACCTATACCATGAAATTCACTTCTGCGAACTGCAAGAGTTTTTCCAGGGTAAAGAAGCACTCAGCCAACACCCCAATTGTGCCCTTTCCCCCACTGTAGTGCAATCTTGGGAGTTGGTATATATAGTTAGAGGGTGGGGGTGCAGCAACCACATTGGAGGTGTGGGGGCAAAACCCCCAATTGGGTGGGTTTCATTTAATGCGGTGTGTGTTCTGGTGTACTGGGGGCAAGTTCTTGCACTGGGGAAACTTTTGATGTTAAGAGAACACAAAAAACCACAGTCACCTTGCTCCAGCAAGAGAGGTCGGAGAAATAATTCAACTGATGAAAAAAGCCAAAGAGAGTTCTGAAATCTTAACGCAAATTTATTATGAACGTTTTCGCCTTGCTCACTAGCTTGGCTTCCTCAGAGAAAGTAACAATTAAGGTAGCAGAATGCCACATTTATTCAAGTCAAAAAGGAAGTGATGTCATTAAAATATTATTAAAAATAAAATTAAAAGAAAAATACCATCATAACACAAATTAAATAAGATGTTATGTTATGTGCATTACCAACATCAGAAACGGCTGTAAGTCGTTTTCAAAGTAGTAAAATAAATAAAGATAGTATAAATACTACTTATAATCTCAAATTTGTTTATGCATATAAAAATCTGTATGCAAACGCTAAAAAACTTTGTTAAAATGCGACTCAGTAAATAATACAAAAAATGTCGCCAATGCAGTTAAGACATGAAAAATATCTGTAAAAATGTATCCTAGCTTGTACGAATGGCATATTGTCATAACAAACTACAAGACTGTTAGGAGAATAAACCATAAGTCATAACATCTCACAATGTATTAGGTAGACATTAGAACTAGGGAAATCCAAACAATGGATGTGTCACCGTAACCAAAAGATACTGTGTAATAATAACTGGTTAATGATCTGGTCAGGTATTCACTGTGAGGGATAGGAAGTACACTATAAGGGTTCCCCTCAATTGTGAAAGTAAATCAGTTGTGTATGTGGCACTATGCGATTGCTGTTCGTCTTTCTATATTGGAATGACTGATCGTATATTACGCGATCGTATGTACGAACACTTGTATGCCATCAACAACAGAAATGAAAACAACGCATTAGCTAAACACATTATCGATCAACCAGGGCATAGTTTTTCATTCATGGCAATCGACCAAATACTAACACCATTTAGGGGTGGTCCAACGACATTACTGTTAGAGATTTTAGAGTTGGAATGGCAATTTAGAACAGATGCCTTCCACTTCCCCGGATTGAACGACAATTGTAACATCTTGCCAGTTTTAAAAATGAGAAGTTATTTACGCTGACCTATTGACCATCACTTGCCTTTATAGTTCAGCCTAGGTTTTCATTCTAGTTTCCTAGGTTACTCTGTTTGACAACAACTTCATTTACATAACATCTGCTTTATTTAACCAGTTATTATTACACAGTATCTTTTGGTTACGGTGACACATCCATTGTTTGGATTTCCCTAGTTCTAATGTCTACCTAATACATTGTGAGATGTTATGACTTATGGTTTATTCTCCTAACAGTCTTGTAGTTTGTTATGACAATATGCCATTCGTACAAGCTAGGATACATTTTTACAGATATTTTTCATGTCTTAACTGCATTGGCGACATTTTTTGTATTATTTACTGAGTCGCATTTTAACAAAGTTTTTTAGCGTTTGCATACAGATTTTTATATGCATAAACAAATTTGAGATTATAAGTAGTATTTATACTATCTTTATTTATTTTACTACTTTGAAAACGACTTACAGCTGTTTCTGATGTTGGTAATGCACATAACATAACATCTTATTTAATTTGTGTTATGATGGTATTTTTCTTTTAATTTTATTTTTAATAATATTTTAATGACATCACTTCCTTTTTGACTTGAATAAATGTGGCATTCTGCTACCTTAATTGTTACTTTCTCTGAGGAAGCCAAGCTAGTGAGCAAGGCGAAAACGTTCATAATAAATTTGCGTTAAGATTTCAGAACTCTCTTTGGCTTTTTTCATCAGTTGAATTATTTCTCCGACCTCTCTTGCTGGAGCAAGGTGACTGTGGTTTTTTGTGTTCTCTTGGTTCGTTTTAATTTGTGTTAAAACTTTTGATGTTCGCTGATTTGGGTTTTGTTGTATATGTGTCAATGGATTGGTATTCGGTAAAGAGTCATTTTGATGAGGTAATAGAGACCCCTCTGTACCTCTTAGTCATGATAAACTTCATTAAATCTGTCTGCCTTAAGGTATACAGGTACATCAGGGATTTGACACCCACAACCACCTGAACAAGTTGTGGGCATTGGTATTAGTTTTTATTACGTATACAGTTGTAAAGATCTTAGTTGCATATGCAGTTGTTGAGCTGGTGCATAATTATACTGGATATTTTGTGCTCTGGTATATTCACAAGTGATAGGGCCAGCACCAGTGGAAGTTGCCAAAAAATGTAAATTGAATAAATAATCTTATCAAAGCAACTTGGGAGTGTAAACCACCCCAAGTCAGCACAAATGTGCCCTGTTGGAAATAAAAAAGCGAACCGGTTTTGGCTATATTAGCCTTCTTCAGTGCATAAATCAAACTGGAAATAACAAAATTCACATCAGAACAATGGTTTAAATAGCATATTAAACATATATCAATTGAATAATTAGTATATAATGAATTCCTATTAAGAATATATTAAAGAGATATCCATCATATCACTAGTAAGCAGTGGATTCCTGTTGAAACTGTATTAAAGATGTTCATTCAAGCCAGGGCTGAAAAGACCACACAATTTAATTATCCATTTTCTTTTTTTGTTGTTTAAAATAGTATGCCAACCACTTTTATGGGATCTATCCCCTGTAACTTTATCAGTAACTGTAAAGTGAAAGGAAGTGTGAGGGTGCTTAAGTGTATGTTTGTAAAGTGCACTAGAAAGTTTGTGGTTCCTTATGTCACTCATATGTTCTGAAATTCTAATACGTAATGGTCCGGATGTTTGGCCTACATAAAAGGCTTAACAGTGACAGGAGGCCAAATAAATGACCCAATCCGAACCACAATTGGCCAGAAACCTTATTCAAAGACTTTATTGGTGTTAGGACTGGTAAACGCCTTAAACTGGAAAACTCTAGCACAGTGTGTGCAATGACCGCATGGGTAAGTACCACATAATTTATCACCCATAAGTGTATGTTGTGTATGTCCAACTGGAACGTGGGAAGTATGTTTGTAATGGCTCAAAATTGAGCCCAGATTTTTTTAGTCATAACATTTCGTAAAATTCAAACCAATATAAACTTCAAGATGATAAAAATTCTATGTTTCACATAATATGATGCAATACTACAAAACTATTAAATTCATATAAAAAGTATATATATATATATATATATATATATATATATATATATATATATATATATATATAAATTATATTATATCTTCATAAAATGCATCAATATGTAGATAAAGTGCATCAACTTGTTCCTATAACATGTATATCTAATTAAATTAAATTGTATATCAAATTCATACTGTATAAGGAATCAACTGAAATTACATTCTATTAGCTCTTTCCAACAACATAGGTGCCAAAGATACATAGTCATTTAAACCTGGTGTAAACATAGCTGCCAATCTAAATTGCCAGTGGCTCTCTTTCTTTTTTAGGGTATTCTTCCAATCACCCCCTCTGGGGTTAATATATGCTATTTCCAGAATACCGAACACAAATTTTTCAAACTTCTCACAAACAATAGAATATCTGTATAAAGCATTAGCAATTTTTTTATTTTTTATATCATTTAGGTGTTCGTATATTCTATTTTTTAACATACGTTCAGTTTTACCTACATAAAAATGTCCGCTTGAGGTACACCAAGCCAAATAAACCACTCCTCTTGTTTTACAATTACTGTCTTTGAAAATGATTTTACTCTTAATATTGTTGTTTAGAACTATACTAGATTCCTTAATTATATATGAACAATATGCACACATGCCACATTGCTTAGTTCCTTGTATAACTTTACTGGTATTGTCTATTCTATATTCCAATAACTGTTTAACATTGTAACCCACTTTCTTGATAAACCTAGGTTTATTACCTACTTTCTCTAAAATTTCCTTCTTAGTCCTAAAAATGTTCCAGTTTTTCTCAAATGCTTCCCGAACCAATTTAGTATTCATGTTATATTGTAAAATACAAGCCTTACTAAAATGTTCTAATCTAGGACTATTTTCATTTCCACTTTTCTGAACTTCCTCGTCTGAACAAGCACCAAGTAAAGGTTTGTATTTAATCCCTCATTGATTGTATACTTCTTGAAGAATATTATCTAAAAACTTTTGTGGATAACCCCTCTCTAAAAACATATTGGAAATAGTATTAAATTCTCTAACTAAATCTTCTTGACAAGAAGTCATCCGGGCCACCCTAATAGCTTGTACTTTAACTATACTAATTTTTTGTCCCAAGGGGTGTTCACTTTCAAAGTGTAAATAAGCATTGGAGTCAGAGGAAGAGCCAGCAGCAGGGGATGATCATGCTAGACAGAGGTGGCCACAGTATGCCATGGCACTAGTAGAGAGGCAGAGGAGTGCATATTCCATCACAACACAGTAAATATGAGTTAAGCAGATACTTTGCAGTAAAAATGATGCATGCAAACCCATCACTAGGTTGTGTCCACCTATGTGAAGGCTGACAATGCTGTGCATCACTTGTAGGCAAACCAAGTAACAACATACAAAGGGCAAGGTATAGTTATCATCATCTGCGCAGGTGGGCAAGGGAGTACAGGAGTGCATGTCCTTCACAGGAGAGTGTGTGAGTGCTGATGTGTATAAAAATAAAGTGTGCTTTGATGTGAAGTGTCAGAACCAGTATGGGAGTTGGGTTAACATTGAGAATGGCAGGGGTTAATGAATATGTGTGATGTGCTGGGGGTTGTGGTAGTGTGAGTGTGGCCTCAACAGTTGGTGTAGCACTGGAGCTCAGCCTACTAGACAGGTCCAAGCATGCATGTCAGAGTGCTCTGCATCCTATGCATGCCCACACCCATGAAGGCTGACTCAGCCAAGAGTTACATTGGCTGTACCATGGCCTTGGCTACATGCTGGTGCTGTGTGACCTCAACCAAAATCTGCTAGGAGACATGCCAGCATTACAACAGCCATGACCATGGGAATGCCCTCCCCTGGGAGTAGACAACTCCACAATAGATTTTTCTTTGAACATGGTGTAGCACTGTGAGAGTGGGATCTCACAAGAACATGTTAGCTAACATCTGTGGATATAGCAGATGACCAGCTGTGAGAATGGCCCCTAGCCCATGACAGGTGAGCCAGAGAAGACACTGCACATTCCAGTGCATGATTCAGTCTATCCACAGAATCACACATATGGAACATGCACACTCCATGGCCTAGATTACCATCACTATCTCTGCCATGGCTATCATGGCACTAGTCTGTGTCACTGCGATGGCTCTGAGCATACATTAGTTTGTGGCCACTAATACACTAACCCCAGGATGAGTGCAATAACCAATTCTCTGGTGAACATCCCTGGTCCTCTTTGCGTATGAGTTCTAGGGGCAGATTCAGATGTCTGTTTACTGGAGGACAGCAAGTTTCCTGATTGATAGTCTTCCTATCAACTTGTCCTTTCTCTTCTGTTTGGGTAGCATGGGCATCCACAGGCATAGAGACTGTGTCCATGGTCTGTGTTTGAGATACAGTGGTCACACTATATACACTATAAGATATAATTTATATATATATATATATATATATATATATATATATATATATATATATATATATATATATATATATACTTTTTATATGAATTTAATAGTTGTGTAGTATTGCATCATATTATGTGAAACAGGATTTTTATCATAATGAAGTTTATATTGGTCTGAATTTTACAAAATTTTATGACTATATTTCTTTAAATTCATTGATTGTGATGTCATGACATTTTTAGTATTTAAATGTTATTAATTGAGTAGTTCTGTTTCCATTTCTGATGAAGTCTCCTTTGGAGATGAAAGCGCTTAAACGTCATTATTAAAGTGTTCCTTATTTTAACTAATTGACAGAGGTAGTGTGACCACTGTATCTCAAACACAGACCATGGACACAGTCTCTATGCCTGTGGATGCCCATGCTACCCAAACAGAAGAGAAAGGACAAGTTGATAGGAAGACTATAGAATTATCTGGGTGATGCATGCTTAGTTAACACTGTTGAAAATCAGTAAACACAAGTCAGCAAACTAATCCTAATCTGTTCTGGTACACGCACGCGCAGACACACACACACACACACACACACACACACACACACACACACACACACACACACACACACACACACACACACGCACACACACGCACACACACGCACACACGCACACACACACACACACACACACACACACACACACACACACACGTGCCTATGAGCAACTTTAAAGATAACCAATTCATCTACTCCATGTCTTTGGGATGCAGAAGGGAGCTGGTCCACCTAGCAAAAATACCCACAGACAGAGAGAGAACATAAAGACTCCACAAAGATGGCATCCAGCTGAAAGCCAAATTGTCGAGTAAAGCACTATAAGGCAGCAGTGCTAACTACTGGGCCTCTGAGTAATCCCATTAAGGTTCACTTTCATTTTTTTTCTTGCAAATGCACACTATACTACTTAACTGTAGTTGGACATACTAGTTTTATATATGGGTCATTAATACCATTCTGTTTCTTGTTTTTTTCTAAGAATCTATTCAACTTAATTTTCCTTTGTGTAGTATATATTTTTAAACTGTTTTATCTGGATAAAATAAGAAGTCAGAGTTCAGTGATATCTGCAAAGCTGCAAGGATAATGTTGAATATGACAAACACTCTAGAAGCTGTGAGTGCAGTATATGAAAACCCTGGTCCCATATGCTTACAGGATAAGTAGAACATTAAAGAATAGTTGATATGTTGTACATCAAAAGTGGTGGGTGGGTGGAAGTGTGAAGCAACACTGTGCATTATAAGAGATGCCAGTCTTATTTTAATGGGATCAAGTACAAGCCAGTGAGTTCATAGGTTTATAGGTTCATAGGTATGTGCTAGGCTAATGGCCCTGGGCTCTTTACAAGCCTAGCCCATAGAAGTGCCCTGGCATTGTGTCGCCCGTCGTTAGCTCCCAGTGCCTCTGTCAAGTAGAGCCACTGGAGTGATCCCAGGGTGAACTATTTCCCATCCACTCATTAAGATTTCTCCTGAAGAGGGCTAGTGAGGTGCTCTGCTTGACATATATGGGAAGTCTATTCCAGAGCATGGGTAGTCTCTGAGTTATGAACCTGTCCCTCCAGAATGTTCTGTTGATTGTGGTAGTGAGGCTGAGGTCTCTGGAGCATGTGGTGCAGACGAATTGAGATTTCTTTAGATGTAGCATTTCTAACAGAGCTAGGTCAAACATGGCTTTGTAAGTCAAGCAGAGATCGCCTCTAAGTAGACAATATGAATCAAAGAATAGCTGGAGATTTTGATAAAATAGTACTGTCAAGACAAAAGGTTCAAGAGGAGAAGGACACTGTGACTTCCATCCAAGTTCAAGTCTGGTATGCATATGGTATGCAGATTCTAACCAATATTTTTTTACAGTGTGATCACATGACTGGAATAATCTAAATGATGATAAGGAATAACATTACATTAGAATGATAGATCCAGTTGGAGATGTAAGCATGCTGGAATGCTTGCTGATGATTTTGATTTTAACAGACATGAGTCACAAAGTCAAATCATTTATTTAATTTTGCTTCCTCATCAAATAGAACACCACAAGGGAACTAAATTAGTAGTATAAGCCTATGGAAAGAGGAACTTGAGAATACTTGATATATTGTGCCCTATCATTCCTGAACAAATAGCTTTGCTGTCATGCGTCAGATGCAAGTTCAATGATGTGGTCATGTGTCACATTTTGTATACATTACAAATTGTTAATCAAAAAATATCTTACTGATGAAATCTTTATCTGGGAACTCACTGAAGAAGAAAGTCAGTTTCAAACATTTAGTATCACTGACAGTTACCATTTTGTTTGACAGAAAAGAGATTCAACCTACAGCTGATAAGACCTATTTTTACATGTTATTACTTTTAAGGTTGCCAGTTGCCTTCTGATGGTGTCTCTCTGTAACTATGCACTGACTTGTGCATTCTGCATTGTTTCCATTGCAATTATTCCTTATTTTAGTTCACGTTTCTTGTACCTCATCTCGTCTTAAAGGAGAACCATACCCACACACTCAAAAAAAATGTTTATTTCATCAATGTTTGGTGTTTTGTACATTTTAACACCATTCTGGGGCTAGTTGCAGTTTTTTAAATGTTTTTATATGTAATTATTTCTGCGTCTGACCTCATGGGGTCTAGCATCTTGAAGTGATCATGATTGTTTAGTCTTACACTAGGTATCCCAAAATGCAGTGCTTATCTGTAAAACATTACATCATGCAGACCTCTTTTTCCCTAAAGCTCCTGTTACTGCATTGATTTTACATGCATACACTGCTGTCTTTCAGTCAGTTAGTTTTAAGTAACATTTCATGCTGTTCAATGACTATTTAAAACACACACAGTGCAAATGCCACAGAACAGACTTTCAAAGTGCTTTTTACAGATGCTTCTTTTTAGAATAGCTAAATTGCAATATTTTCTGAAGCCTGAATTGTACTACTTTGACTAATCTCCCATACCCCTTCACACCTAACTTCCCTAGCTGCCAATGTGCTAAGGGTAATTTGAGCTGATAGCTCACATCAGGAGACTTGGCTCATGTACTATTTCCTTGTTCTAGCCTTTACTTTCTGCATGGGTTGGGGAAGGACCAGGGAGCTGCAACATCACAGCATGGGTGGGTTTTTATGACAGTTGTGGTGATGTCAGTTTGGGGGTGGGATTGGCCAGAAAACTACCTGCATTCATTGGCCTAGATGACATCAATGAATTGGAGACTGCAGCAAGCTTTTCCAGGGAGGGATAAACGTTTTTTGAAAGTAAAACCACCACAGTACAGTAAGGTACTGTTCTAGTGGAGAGAAACAGTTGATTTAAAATATTTTAAATGCTGCATTGTTGTTTATTCATAGCAGGGACTGTAAACAGGGAGAAAAAGCTCAGAGAAGTTGATTATTTAATAATAGAATCCAGTTGTTGTCCTTTAAATGAGAATGTGGCTGTCCCAGCCTAGAATACCTCACCTGGTTAAATTAACAATAAAAGCATATTAGGGTATAATAAACAAAGGATGAGGAGTAATACAAAGAGAGTTTTGAGACTATAAGAAAAGTATATTGTATGACTGTCACAAAACCTTTGCATTTTATTCCCACAGAGACAAGAAGCTGAAAAAGAATAGGTTAGAAGTGATTACTACATTTTACTTGTACTGCACAGCAAATGGGACAGAAATGTTTCATCCCTGCCATTTGTCCCAAAAAAATAATCAAGGAAAGGAAATAGAAGAAATATACTTAGTCAAAAATCAGCCAGTTATAGCCACCCATCTGTGACTACGTACAGTCACGTTATTTTGCAAAGGAAATGGCACAAGTCACAAGTCAGACAAATAATGAGGCTATAGTATTTGGAGTGCATCCAAGAAACACAAGAGACATGTAGATAAGAAATTAGAACAAAAAAAGGAGACATTATATAATGTATTTTATTTGGTATACATACAAGCTCCTTATCCACAAACTGAAACTATTTGTGGCTAAAGAAGAGGTGGTTAACAGCCTGATTACTTCACAAAGAAGCTGAATCGGCAAAGACATACATTTTGCAGCCACAAAGAAAACATAGGATTCTGAAGCTCAGAAAACACATAACCTGAAAGAGAATGCTGGGCTAAATTCTGACTTAATTTTCTGGTGTATGTGTTGTGTACTGTACAGTCTGATGAGAGTTTTCATTGTTCCATTATTAACATCTTCAGGCCATAATGGTTAATTCTCAGAAGTGCAAGAGATTTGTAGCATTCTGAGTACATACATGAGTTATGTCATGATTTCTTAAACTCATGATTTTAAGAATACTTTTGTGTTTTCTTGGCAAACGTCAGCAGTAACGAAGCTAAGGAAATTTGTCTGAGCAAAACTGTCTGAAAATATACATAATTTCAAATGACTAATAGGTTCACAGGTGCATTGATAATTACTGGGCTATTGACCCGAAGGTCATTATAAGCCTAGCTGGGTGTGTCCGTATAATACTAGAGAAACTCAATATAAAGGCTCTTGCCTAAACTCAAGATCTTAGTTAACAACTACTGCCCATATCTAGGAGGGTCATAGGTGAAATCCCTGGCAGGAATTTACAGTTTCCCATCCAGTCATCCAGGGTATGCTTAGGGTCGTAGAGGGACTTTGTTTTATGTGAACTGGTAGCCTATTCCACAGGAGTTGCTAAGAGACATATCTGTCTGAGATTGCTCTGTAGGCCAGGCACAAGTCTTCTCTCAGTAGTGTACAGACTACTTAGAAGAAACTTGTGCCTGGCCTACAGAGCAATCTAAGATTTAAACCTAATGGAAATGCTGCACATCCGCAAGTCAAATATAACAAGGGTCACCCACTAACAAGGGTCACCCACTCCAGAGACCTTAACCTGGCCTGCAACATAAATAGGGCCTGCTCTTCTCTTTTCTGTTTCCTCTCCATTTCATCCTTGACTTCTTCTTCTGCTTTAACCCTGTAATAGTTACAACTTTCCTCTCCTCTTCACATCTATCACTCCTGTATGTCTGAATACTTTTCCCTGTCAATGTCACCACTGCCTTCCCTCTGGTATAGCGCCCCACATTATCACTTCTGGCAGTGACTGGCCTTCATCACTCATCACCGCGGTCTGCCCCCACCTTCTTGGCTTCTTTCTCCTTATTATTGAGAGACTCAGTTAGGGCCCATTACAAGGCACTTTAAATGCAAAGCTACAGAAAAAATAACTCAAATGGCAGATTTGACTTAAAGCTTATTGGAAGCCTATATTCACTCGGACATGCTCCATTAAAAGCTTTCACGAGTTAAAGAAACTGAAACATAGCAACTGTTACTAAAACTCAATAACAAAAATATTGTTTATTGTTTATATGTGTGTGTGTGTGTGTGTGTGTGTGTGTGTGTGTGTGTGTGTGTGTGTGTGTGTGTGTGTGTGTGTGTGTATATATATATATATATATATATATATATATATATATATATATATATATATAAATAATAGTAGTGCATGCCAATGTTTAATTTTCATTTGTATCTGTATTGCTAGATGTTTTTATTGTACATTTTATTATTAATAAGAAATTTAGGTTAGCTTTTTGATTTATACCTTTACTTCCATTACAGTTCTTTTCCTTATATCTGGTATCTGAATCTGAGGATTAATTTAATGTCAGGCTGAATTGGTCATATTATGAAGTGTCTGATAAATAGTATAAACTACCACATTGGTACATATTTTTTGTGAGCACAAGATATATATATATACATATATATATATGTATATATATTATTGTTTGGTTTAGCATGACTCTGACTTTATGTGTGGCCTATTGCTGACCCTTTCCCCTCACCTATATTTTCTGAGCTTTGGAATTTTCATGTACATACACACACACACACACATCTTTGCACTTGTTTTTTTTTTCTTTTAGCCCAGAGTGCAATTTTCCCTATAGACTCTCTTCTCAAAGATTTTCTAGACTAACACAAAGTTGTTAAATCCTAATTACATCTCTGCCCTTAGTAGCAGACTTCTTTTTTGAGTGCTGATAACCACCACTCTCCTCTCACTCCCATTACAGCATTTCATAAAGAGTTTAGTCTCACTGTCATCTTTTTAGTATAAGCTATATTCATGTAACAAAAATGCAGGCCTAGATGCTTACATTGTTATGTCACATTATACCTAACACGCTGATCAACAGCTAGATGCACAGTGACTTTGCACTTACTTAGATAAGGAGTAACCAGCACCAATCACAACAAAGATGTAAACAATGTATGTACCTCTGTTCCAATCACTGTCATTGAATGTGATCTGTTTAAGTGCTCTTGGATTAAAGTCTTCATTGTAATTTACATGGCTTTTTAAATGGAAAGTAGAAAAGTATATATTATTTAATACTTCTATCTATAATTAAATCTGTTGAAACTCTGACAAAGGTGAAAGTGCTCCTCTTGTTTTAACTTAATAAACAGTGATTTAAACAAACAATGCCAGTGTGAATCCTGTTTTCTTATTTTTAATAAGAATGCAAAGTGATCTTTGACACAGATCTAACATAACAGGTTGTGACAACAGTCTATTTCAGTAATTCGTATGTCGATATAAAGAGTAGGGCTAACACTTTTCATTGTGGCCAAAACTGGGCAAAGGCCACACCCCTCGCACTTCCCCATAACCCCACCCATCCCTCCACTCCCTGCCCACTTTCTGCCCATTTTGTGATGACCTTGTGACATCAGGTGAGGAAGAATGACCTCTATTCCATTTGCAATGGGTTTTTTTTCTGCCAATTTACTATCTTTTTCTATAAAAAAAGTATAGTAAATCTACTGATTTAACAAACTCTAATAGTGTTGTTCTTTTTTTTGAAAACAGTTGATTTAAAATATTTTAAATGCTGCATTGTTGTTTATTCATAGCAGGGACTGTAAACAGGGAGAAAAAGCTCAGAGAAGTTGATTATTTAATAATAGAATCCAGTTGTTGTCCTTTAAATGAGAATGTGGCTGTCCCAGCCTAGAATACCTCACCTGGTTAAATTAACAATAAAAGCACATTAGGGTATAATAAACGAAGGACGAGGAGTAATACAAAGAGAGTTTTGAGACTATAAGAAAAGTATATTGTATGACTGTCACAAAACCTTTGCATTTTATTCCCACAGAGACAAGAAGCTGAAAAAGAATAGGTTAGAAGTGATTACTACATTTTACTTGTACTGCACAGCAAATGGGACAGAAATGTTTCATCCCTGCCATTTGTCCCAAAAAATAATCAAGGAAAGGAAATAGAAGAAATATACTTAGTCAGAAATCAGCCAGTTATAGCCACCCATCTGTGACTACGTACAGTCACGTTATTTTGCAAAGGAAATGGCACAAGTCACAAGTCAGACAAATAATGAGGCTATAGTATTTGGAGTGCATCCAAGAAACACAAGAGACATGTAGATAAGAAATTAGAACAAAAAAAGGAGACATTATATAATATATTTTATTTGGTATACATACAAGCTCTTTATCCACAAACTGAAACTATTTGTGGCTAAAGAAGAGGTGGTTAACAGCCTGATTACTTCACAAAGAAGCTGAATCGGCAAAGACATACATTTTGCAGCCACAAAGAAAACATAGGATTCTGAAGCACAGAAAACACATAACCTGAAAGAGAATGCTGGTCTAAATTCTGACTTAATTTTCTGGTGTATGTGTTGTGTACTGTACAGTCTGATGAGAGTTTTCATTGTTCCATTATTAACATCTTCAGGCCATAATGGTTAATTCTCAGAAGTGCAAGAGATTTGTAGCATTCTGAGTACATACATGAGTTATGTCATGATTTCTTAAACTCATGATTTTAAGAATACTTTTGTGTTTTCTTGGCAAACGTCAGCAGTAACGAAGCTAAGGAAATTTGTCTGAGCAAAACTGTCTGAAAATATACATAATTTCAAATGACTAATAGGTTCACAGGTGCATTGATAATTACTGGGCTATTGACCCGAAGGTCATTATAAGCCTAGCTGGGTGTGTCCGTATAATACTAGAGAAACTCAATATAAAGGCTCTTGCCTAAACTCAAGATCTTAGTTAACAACTACTGCCCATATCTAGGAGGGTCATAGGTGAAATCCCTGGCAGGAATTTACAGTTTCCCATCCAGTCATCCAGGGTATGCTTAGGGTCGTAGAGGGACTTTGTTTTATGTGAACTGGTAGCCTATTCCACAGGAGTTGCTAAGAGACATATCTGTCTGAGATTGCTCTGTAGGCCAGGCACAAGTCTTCTCTCAGTAGTGTACAGACTACTTAGAAGAAACTTGTGCCTGGCCTACAGAGCAATCTAAGATTTAAACCTAATGGAAATGCTGCACATCCGTAAGTCAAATATAACAAGGGTCACCCACTCCAGAGACCTTAACCTGGCCTGCAACATAAATAGGGCCTGCTCTTCTCTTTTCTGTTTCCTCTCCATTTCATCCTTGAATTCTTCTTCTGCTTTAACCCTGTAATAGTTACAACTTTCCTGTCCTCTTCACATCTATCACTCCCTTATGCCTGAATACTTTTCTCTGTCAATGTCACCACTGCCTTCCCTCTGGTATAGCGCCCCACATTATCACTTCTGGCAGTGACTGGCCTTCATCACTCATCACCGCGGTCTGCCCCCACCTTCTTGGCTTCTTTCTCCTTATTATTGAGAGACTCAGTTAGGGCCCATTACAAGGCACTTTAAATGCAAAGCTACAGAAAAAATAACTCAAATGGCAGATTTGACTTAAAGCTTATTGGAAGCCCATATTCACTCGGACATGCTCCATTAAAAGCTTTCACGAGTTAAAGAAACTGAAACATAGCAACTGTTACTAAAACTCAATAACAAAAATATTGTTTATATGTGTGTGTGTGTGTGTGTGTGTGTGTGTGTGTGTGTGTGTGTATATATATATCTATATATATATATATATATATATATATATATATATATATATATATATACATATATATAAATAATAGTAGTGCATGCCAATGTTTAATTTTCATTCGTATCTGTATTGCTAGATGTTTTTATTGTACATTTTATTATTAATAAGAAATTTAGGTTAGCTTTTTGATTTATATTTTTACTTCCATTACAGTTCTTTTCCTTATATTTGGTATCTGAATCTGAGGATTAATTTAATGTCAGGCTGAACTGGTCATATTATAAAGTGTCTGATAAATAGTATGAACTACCACATTGGTACATATTTTTTGTGAGCACAAGATATATATATATATATATATATATATATATATATATATATATATTATTGTTTGGTTTAGCATGACTCTGACTTTATGTGTGGCCTATTGCTGACCCTTTCACCTCACCTATATTTTCTGAGCTTTGGAATTTTCACGTACATACACACACACACACACACACACACACACACACACATCTTTGCACTTGTTTTTTTTTTTTCTTTTAGTCCAGAGTGCAATTTTCCTTATAGACTCTCTTCTCAAAGATTTTCTAGACTAACACAAAGTTGTTAAATCCTAATTACATCTCTGCCCTTAGTAGCAGACTTCTTTTTTGAGTGCTGATAACCACCACTCTCCTCTCACTCCCATTACAGCATTCCATAAAGAGTTTAGTCTCACTGTCATCTTTTTAGTATAAGCTATATTCATGTAACAAAAATGCAGGCCTAGATGCTTACATTGTTATGTCACATTATACCTAGCACGCTGATCAACAGTTATATGCACAGTGACTTTGCACTTACTTAGATAAGGAGTAAGCAGCACCAATCACAACAAAGATGTAAACAATGTATGTACCTCTGTTCCAATCACTGTCATTGAATGTGATCTAAGTGCTCTTGGATTAAAGTCTTCATTGTAATTTACATGGCTTTTTAAATGGAAAGTAGAAAAGTATATATTATTTACTACTTCTATCTATAATTAAATCTGTTGAAACTCTGACAAAGGTGAAAGTGCTCCTCTCTTGTTTTAACTTAATAAACAGTGATTTAAACAAACAATGCCAGTGTGAATCCTGTTTTCTTATTTTTAATAAGAATGCAAAGTGATCTTTGACACAGATCTTACATAACAGGTTGTGACAACAGTCTATTTCAGTAATTCGTATGTCGATATAAAGAGTAGGGCTGCCACTTTTCATTGTGGCCAAAACTGGGCAAAGGCCACACCTCTCGCACTTCCCCATAACCCCACCCATCCCTCTACTCCCTGCCCACTTTCTGCCCATTTTGTGATGACCTTGTGACATCAGGTGAGGAAGAATGACCTCTATTCCATTTGCAATGTTTTTTTTCTGCCAATTTACTATCTTTTTCTATAAAAAAAGTATAGTAAATCTACTGATTTAACAAACTCCAATAGTGTTGTTCGTTTTTTGAAAAATAATGGAATTTGTACAGTGTTTTCCAGATTAGTGAACAATTGGTTTGATTTCTGGATAGTCAAGAAAACATGGATAGGTGGCAATGCTAATAAAGAGTAATCTTTCCTGTACAACTAGTTTTTACTTTTTTTTTCTCTTTGGTCTTCCTTAAGGAAAGTGTGCACTACCCTTAAGGCTGGAAAACTACATTTTCTAAGTACTAGGTTATATTGTCAGAATCTATCATTAGTTATGAAGGCTATATAAATCATTAAAAACAGACAAATATTTCCACAGCTTTCTAAGTATACAACAGGAAAGGTAATAACATCTTGTAAAATCATTGCAAGCATCATTTTAAGTAAATGTCACTTTGATGTACAACTTTTGAGGTCTGCACAACACATATATTTGATTTGCTTTGTGCTTACTCCCCTTCTTTGATATGTTTCTGGTTCTTACTGTTAGCCCTATAAATTATGAATGTATTCATAATTATCCTTTTATTTGTATAGCTTTCTAATATTGTTAGCCTTATAAATTTTTACACAATTGTGTTGTTACTTTTGTTTTATAATTATACTTAGGTTGCTTACCTGTAGCTTCACTTAAATGCTTAATTCTGGTTTATCCATAGCTGGCAGTTCTCTCTTGTTGTAGGTTCATTTATATTTCATGAACTGAATATTTCAGGATCTTTTACTCCAAAAAAATAAGCATTGTTCAAACAGTAAAATTATTATGGTTAAAGTAAAAAAAGACTATCTTGGCCTACAAATTTATTTTCTAGAGGCCTTCATTGGTTTCTTACTCTGGCCGAGGTCAAACTAAAATGGTATGTTGCATCAGACAGCTTTGGAAATGGAAGGAAGGTATTCAGATACCAGTTCCTCCATAACTGAAGATGTACTATCATGGACCACAGATAATGTCACCCAAGAAACTACTACACATGGTGATTTTTAACAGTACTTGGAGTACTCAAAATGAAGGGTCTAACACCATCAATTGGTATAACTTTACTCATTTGATTAATTTTCCCACTATATTCAATAAAAAGACTAATAAGAATGCAGTCTTTGACTGGATATTAAGCAATGCCCCAGACAAATCTCGGCTACATCATAATCTCACATATGCTATCTAACGATGTACCAAAAGCTATACAAACATCTCATGCAACCTAGTTCAAAACCTCACAAATTTCAGCTTGACCTCCTTTACCTCTACACTCTTGCATCCACAAAAACTTATCTCTAGATGAACCAGTCAAGAAAATTAATTTTTACTTTCTATCAATTCTCAGTAGTCAGGATTCACTAAGAAAAAATGTGTCAGATCTAATCCAGGTAAAAAACAGAAAAAAAAAAACAATGGATCAGGCTCACAGCAATAGGTTTAATTCAGGTTAAGCGCTTTTCTTCTCCCACACAATTCAGGGAGACTTCTTCAGACCAATAAAAAACAATGACAAGTAACAGAACTTCACTTTTAAAATGTTCCACATTAACAAAAAATAACCAACCAGCGCCAGCGATCATTTTACCTGTGATGCAGCAAGCTCATTAAAGCAACAGTTCAAGAAAAAACATTGCAAAGGTAAAAAACCTTTGTTATAAGGTTCCACTTAGCTAAAACTTCACAAACTACAAATTTTACATTCTGCAAATATCACAGTGTATCATTATAAAATGTGATGGTGTTCATAAAGAAAATATATATAAAAATATATATAAAAAAATATATATATATATATTATATATTTTATATATATATATATATATATATATATATATATATAATATATATATATATAATATATATATATAATATATATATATATATATATATATATATATATATATATATATATATATATATATATATATATATATATATATATAAATTATATATATGCATATGTATATGTATGAAAAAAATGCATAAATACATAAATAACTATCACAACAATGGTAAATAACAAATATAAAGGAATCTTTTGACTACCTCATTAAACTCCTCAACTTTAAAATACATGCAAGGCAAGTGATTTCATTTAATCCAGGGGCACTATAAGAATTCAACCTAAGTTGTCAAATTAATTCTCTTTTCTCTAAAATCAACTGAAATGGAATACCCTTATGATCAACAATAACTTATATTTTTATATATGTATATATATATATATATTTTATATATATATATATATATATATATATATATATATATATATATATATTTTTTTTTTTTTTTCTTTATGAACACCATCACATTTTATAATGATACACTGTGATATTTGCAGAATGTAAAATTTGTAGTATGTGAAGTTTTAGCTAAGTGGAACCTTATAACAAAGATTTTTTTACCTTTGCGATGTTTTTTCTTGAACTGTTGCTTTAATGAGCTTGCTGCATCACAGGTAAAATGATCGCTGGTTGGTTGTTTTTTTGTTAATGTGTAACATTTTCATAGTGAAGCTCTGTTACTTGTCATTGTTTTTTATTGGTCTGAAGAAGTCTCCGTGTATTGTGTGGGAGACGAAAAGCGCTTAACCTGAATTAAACCTATTGCTGCGAGCCTGATCCATTGTTTTTATCTGTTTTTTACTTTGTTTGTTTTCATTGAGTAAGTGCATCAGATCTAATTCAACCCATTGGCTTACTAGAAGCACCAAACAGGTAATGCCTGAAAGAGACAAAACATGGAAACAATGGTATACAGTCAAAACTAAAGTCTCCTAGCAGTCATATAGACAGCTGAGAAATCTCTTTAAGAAGCTCATCCAAGCTGACAAAAATTTCTTCACACAACTCCAAAATAATAACTTTTCTAGCCCAAAATATTATTGCAGAGCCATAAATAAACACCTGAAACCTGGAAAAGCTACACAGCCAAATCTCTATCAGATGAAACAAACCAAAGCATTGCTCAACAAATCAACTTCCACTTCATTCAAGTAACATATACAGCACTAAAATATCTATCAGACAACCCATTAGATACCTGTAAGTTCATTCAGAATAGTACCTCAACATTTTCTCTTTAGCAGTCCCAACTAAACTAAGACAAAAACTGCTATCACAACTGAAACCTACAACATTAACAGCTGATCAGTTTCCTGCTGAATTCTCAAAATCAGCCACAGCTGGCATAGCCTACTCAATATTGATACTAATCAACAGGTGCATATTAGAATTTTATTTACCTAAATTTAATTAAAAAAACATACCTCACTGTATAAAGGAAGAAATTCAATGCAATTGTCCAACTATAAATCAATAGCTGTACTCTCTCCCTTGTTAAAAATCTTAGAATGATCCGTACATTCCTAGCTACTAAGGCATGTCCTAGATAGCAAACTACTCTGTCCCACCCAGCATGGCTTTCACCCTTCGTATAGCTCTGCTACAGCTGTTCTCTCCTTCCACAAAACACTAAATCAACTTAGTGACAAAGGTAAGCTAGTCTATTCCATATTCCTAGATCTATCAAAAACATTTGATACAGTCTCACAAACTAAACAACAATAAACATTACTTTCCCTCGCTCTCTCCACCTCTAAGCTAAGATGGTTTAAAATTATATCTTAGATATAAGATGGTATCTCTCAGGGCTCAATCCTAGGTCCTTTCCTCTTCAATATTTTTAGAAAGAACATCCATAGGGGCAAGGTTCCCTGGATCAGTATGCAGATGACTCCACTTATATGTTCAGCTAGGAGCAGTCCATCAGTACAAACTATTACACAACAATCCTACACCTCCATCAAATCTTTTTTTAAACCAACTTAATCTTCTCCTGAATCCAAACAAAACAAACAAAAAAATAAATCATCCAAAAACAATACTCTGATCATGAAAATACCTTCACTATAGCATCTGCACAAAATACTAGAGTTAAGGTTGTCACATATACTAAATTATCTGGGGTCACCATAGATGATAACCTAAAATTTTAATTACGAATCCAAATAAAACATCAAAATCCTATATAAAACTAGATATCCTCTACAAAGCATCTCCCTACCTCACCTTGCAGTCTAGAAAGATCACTGCCCTCTCTTATCTGTTGTCAAGTCTCTCCTTTGCCACTCCCATACTAACAAATGTAAACTCCTCCCATTTAACAAAACTGGAACAATGCTATAATAAAACAGCAAAATTTGTAATCCACCTTTCTAGCAAAACCCATCATTCTTTAGCAATCAACAAGCTAAACTGCATGTAATTCCTCAACTATCAAAAATTCAGTCATGTGAAACTGGCCCAAAGTACACTTCATCAGCCATACAAATGTCCACCACTGCAGACGGTAATGCTATGGTACTCCCCATCACCCAAGCAAATGTCCAGCACTGAGGACAGTATTGTTGTGGTGCTTCCCATCACCTAAACAAATATCTGGCACTGAAGACAGTAATGCTAAGGTACTCCCCATCTAGATCACTCAGGTCTAAGGACACATATCTTGCCCAAGGTCTTAAAACAAACAATAAACATGGTGAGACAATGCATATGTTTCCAAATGTTGGAATACTGTCCCTTAAAGCCATGGTGGTGCAGCGGTAGCATTGTCGCCTCACAACAAGAGGTTCTCCCATTCGATTCTCGGCTGGAGCGCCTTCTGTGTGGAGTCTGCATGTCCTCCCCACGGTCGAGTGGCATTCGAAAGACATGCGTTGAAGGTTGGGCATCGAGCTGGCAACTTGGCACTGTGAAAATCTACTGTCAATCATTAGCGGACCAGAGTTCCACTGTGGTGACCCCTAACTGGGAAAAGCCAAAGGAACAGCAAAGACCTAAGACAAATCTGAAATCCAAAATACTTCAAAGCAAGCCTTAAGACCCTCTCCTTGGATTTCAAACTATGCTTCTGCCACTCTTCTCCTTGCTAAATGTTGTTACATCTATATCCATCTGTCTTCTATCTGTACTATCCTTTTGGTCTTCTTTCATATTCAAAGCATCTGGACTTTCATCAGAAGACCTATAACTTTAGCCATACCTAGAAATTCTTACCAAATAATTTGTACCTGTCTATTGTTGTAACTGAAGTTTTTACATTATCATTGCTATTTAGCAAAACTGAAATGTAACTTTGTGGAATATAATAATTTCTAGGATCTATCTCTTCTTCATTTTTTTCCCATTATACATAGTGTTTGTATCTTGTATGTGATACTCAACATTTGCTGTTTTACATTGTATTGTGTTGTTATTATATTGCATATCTTGTAAGATGCATCAGCTGTGGACCTATTCTCCCCAGGCCTCCGTTGAAAAGGGGCCTGACATGGCACAGTTGGACTTTCCAGGTAAACAAATGCTAATAAACAAATAAATAAATATATAAAACTACAATATAGCTGCTGTGTGTTGCCTTATTCACTTGACACATTAGACTATGTCTCAGAGAAATTGTATAGTTTGATGTGGTGTGATGGAAATGAAAGTGAACAGTACATGGCTGCTGAAAGCCTGGCAGCATGAAGCACAGGGTGCCAAATATATATGTCTATGAAAATGTGCACAGATTTTGAATGCTGATGGCATGGAACCTTGCCTTGATCTGGCAGTCTTTTATATACTTGCTTTTTGGGTGTTTATTTTCTTACTTTATGAATTCCACAATGTCAGTGCTGCAGTATATGGGGCAGGGGAAAGTTGGGGTGCAGCCTCCTTTTGATTTCCCCTTCACTATATAGTAATTGCTTTTGTGTGTTGTGTGTTTTCATAGAACTGTTTCTGTAATTGTGGCATAATTGTAGCACAGTATGTTTCAGATAGTTGAGTTTGGTAGTCTAAGCACAGCAGTCAGTGATGTAATGCATACCAAAATCAGAACTCTGCACAAACGTATGCAGCAATGCTGCAAATAGAAGATAGATTATTAATATGGCTGGGGAAGTTCTGAGATGGGAGGTTGGATAGTAGCTAAACTGCTTAGACAACCTTCCTGTTATGGTTTAAGAAACCATGACCAAGCCAGCCCGCCTCCCCCCACAACTCCCAAAAACTAAACTCCATTGTACAGGTCGCTATTTCTTTATAATAAGTCCTAAATTCTGGGAAAGTATTTTCTTACAAATAAAATACATTTCACTCTATCTAAAATTTAGGATTCAATTAAAGGCCCACATCCTGTCATCTGCTAAATATCATTGTCTCTCATCCATCAATATCACCCAAGCTTAGCTGCACCACTCTCTCTAATATTCTTACTGTCCCTCGTATAGTATATTCTAATGGACCAGTCTGCACTTCTCACTCTTATATATTTTTTTGCTTAATAGAACTTCTTCTTTCAACTACTCACAACATCTAACATCCTTCACTGGTACCAGATCAGAATATAGACAGTTCAGAATGTAGATAGTTCGGAATTTTGACAGTTCAGAATGTAGACAGTTCAGAATGTATACAGTTCAGAATGTAGACAGTTCAAAATGTAGACAGTTCAGAATGTTGACATTTCAGAATGTAGACAGATCAGAAAGTTGACAGTTCAGAATATTGACAGTTCGGAATGTTAGCAAGCACACTCTAAAAAAGTTTCCTCAGTGATTTTCAGCACAGAATGAGAGCAGGCTATTCTCCACTGTCAGTGGACAGCAGACCTAGCCATTCTAACTTTAAATCACCAAAAGAGCCTGGAAGTGCAGGAAATATTCATCTTACACAGAATCTCAAGCAGCAACCACTTAAAATAAGCAATAATGCAGAATTCAACAGTTTAAACACAGTGGCAAAAACAGCAGTACTGTAAAATAACAAAGTGCACTTCACTCTTTCTCTCACCAGAAGCAAAAGAAAAGCTACTTTGTGAGAAGTACCATTAACTTAGATGTTTACAGGTTCAGTACACTTGCTATTGTCTGCCAAAAAAAGCAAAACAAAGATCCTGAAGAGGTTCTCAACAAAATACTTGCAACCAGACCACTCAGTCTCACACACCTTCTTCTATCAGAGACCAGCAGGAACCTGAGTGTGATGTATACGTTAGATATGGATTCTTGTACTGTATGCAATGTCTGACTTTTTGCTGCTTAATCTCTTTTATGCATAACCTCATACTGTATATAATTCTCCAGTTTATTTTTTTGGATAAACTTTCATGAATCCTTCAATGCTTGTACAATATGTGTTGCTTTTCTCTATGGAACTCTGCTGAAAATGGGTTCATGCTAAACAAAAGCAAAATAAATAAATGTGGTAGAGAATTCTGGAGTAGCCTGTTCAGGTCCTGTTACATTTCAGCTAGCCAGTTTTCAGATGAGTTGTTTCATGTGCAGTGGCTTCAAACAGTTTGATTATCCGCTTTCCACGATCTTATTTGCCCTACTGCTTGAAGAGATAAAACTATTGTAAGTCAAGTACCCATGTGCAATATTTACACCCCTGGCAGCAAAAATAAATAAATAATACACAGGTGAACACTTTCTCTATGAATACTTGAGATGCCATGTATCTATCAGTCTATCCATCTATCTATCTATCTATCTATCTATCTATCTATCTATCTACCTATTTTCCTTATTTAACTGGGTAAATTAACTGGCCTAGAAACTCTTATGACTCATGGCCCAAGTCCTCGGGTAAATTCAAACGTGTAACATTTTGAAACATTCTAGAATATACTGCATGTAGCAGTATTTTGGTTACATTAGGAATACTGCATCATTTATATCTGTTTATGTTTACCCATTTCTATATAAAGCAACTTAATCTAGACTTCACTGTCCAACACAGTATGCATAAGTATGAGAAGGTGATAACCTTCACTGGAATATTTACATGCAGCATTAATGAGAGTCACGTTGCTCTATCAACAACCATCTCTTCCACCTATAGATCAAAAATATTATGCCAAAACATCTTTTGGCAATCCTCGAAAACCATCCCCCACATACCCCAAAGTTTTATAAACCTACACTCAAGTTGCACAACAGTGCAAAAAAAAAAATGCAACTGCCACCAAAAGGTGTTTTGACACAATTTCTCTGCTACCGTAGCAGTTGAAGAAATGGCTGCTGATAGATTGACTGTGTGCTGTATTAAACATAGGTACAGGAATATATACAGTAACATTTTTATTTTCAGCAGCTTTAACAGCAGAAAGTAAAGACTACATTGCTGAGCAGTTGTTACTTAATGTTTTAATCAGGATTTATTATTAATTGTCTTCTTGACTTTTCCTAAAAGTGCCATTATATTGATTTTTTTTGTGACAGTGTGCTGGCTGGTAAACATTCTGAGAATGATTGTTCACTAATTCATAAAATAAATGCAGTCTGATTAGTATTATTTCTTTTTGATTTATAAGTTCTCCTTATTTTAATTGCTAAGGGCTACACCACCATTTCTGTAGGAACTATACTAAGTGGAAATATTAATGTCCTAGATTCATTGTAAACTACATCCTGTTTAGCATGAGAACTCTATGGGTGGAAGTAAGAGATGATCTTTTCATAGAAGAGCCCATCAGCACTGAGTTCTGGCAGGTCATTCCTTGGGAACATTGTTCTTAAGACTGAAATAATCTCATCAGAAGCAGTTGATTCCTTAAACAGATAAAAATGTGTATCAGTGTTAATTAGAAACGCACAGTCTGCAAGTGGCCCTGCAAAATCAATGTGGATAGGTTGTATCATACAAATGACCACTCATGTGGGCCTAAGGGTACTTGAGATAGTGCATTTTGGGCAGTCTGGCATTCATTATAACTCCTGGATAAATACATTTTTCTTGTAAGCATCTAGACATCATTTGACACTCTGAACAAGGGAATTAATTTTTCACATTTCACCAGGATAAAAGAAGTTTTACTGATGTATCTGGTACCTCGGCTTACGTCTTCAAAGAATAAATTATTACATCAAGCATCCTTCATTTATATACATCTTGCTTAATACATTCAATTACCTCATAAATTCATTAACAAATCAGTGAATTAAAGTGCCCATTACACATTGCCAATATTTTACTATTCATTACATTTTTTTTAAAAAAATACAGACATCAAATGCTAAATATAGTTCCACTTTTAATATTATTTTACTAAATGAACTCTGTTAGAAAATTACAATGGTACATTGGACAGACCAAGAGAGCTGACAAGAAAAGAATTATGGAACATCTTGAGAATATAAGAAGAGGTAGGATGGAGAATCCAGTAGCGACACATTTCATTCAATCACATGATGGCTTAGATGAATCTCTCTTCTTTAGTGTGCTGGCCAAACCCAAATTTTGCAACAGAGAGACAGATAACAGTAAATTATTAGCATTGGAGTCAAAATGTATTATTAATTTTAGGACATTGCACCCCAGGGGTTTAAATATGGGATTAGATACAAATGTTCACAGTTGGTAAATTGATATTTCTTGTTGTATGGGCATACATGGTTTTGAAAAATGCCCACATTTGACTTCATCAGTGGGCACAAAATGAGTTTTTTTCAGTACTTTGTTTGTAATTAGCTGGGATTCACTTCAGTTATATGTGATAAATATGTGTTTTTCAGAGCTCATTTATGGAAATGTAATTAATTAAATATTTTGGTATTAAATTTAACAAAAGTTAGAGAAAACTGTAATGTATTATTATATATGTATATATATATATATATATATATATATATATATATGTGTGTGTGTGTGTGTGTGTGTGTGTGTGTTACTTCTAGATTAAAAGTCATAAAAAGTAGGAAAAATTGTAAGATATATATATATATATATATATATATATATATATATATATATATATATATATATTATTAATTTAATTTTCTAACAGAGTTAATTTGGTAAAATAATATTAAAAGCGGAAATATATCTAAGCATTTGATGTCTGTATTTTAAAAAAAAAAACGTAATGAATAGTAAAATATGGGCAATGTGTAATGGGCACTTTAAGTCACTGATTTGTTGATGAATCTATGAGCTAATTGAATGTGATAAATATGTGTTTTTCAGAGCTCATTTATGGAAATGTAATTAATTAAATATTTTGGTATTAAATTTAACAAAAGTTAGAGAAAACTGTAATGTATTATTATATATGTATATATATATATATATATATATATATATATATATATATATATATGTGTGTGTGTGTGTGTGTGTGTTACTTCTAGATTAAAAGTCATAAAAAGTAGGAAAAATTGTAAGATATATATATATATATATATATATATATATATATATATATATATATTATTAATTTAATTTTCTAACAGAGTTAATTTGGTAAAATAATATTAAAAGCGGAAATATATCTAAGCATTTGATGTCTGTATTTTAAAAAAAAAAACGTAATGAATAGTAAAATATGGGCAATGTGTAATGGGCACTTTAAGTCACTGATTTGTTGATGAATCTATGAGCTAATTGAATGTATTAAGAAAGATGTATATAAAGAAGGTTGCTTGATGTAATAATTTATTCTTTGAAGGCGTAAGCTGAGGTACCAGATACATCAGTAAAACTTTTTTATCCTGATGACTTGTGTGGTTTATTATTTTGGAGTTGGTCGTGTTTTTCACATTTCCCAAGTGTACTTCATATGCTGTAATTTGTTAAAACATACTAGTCTGACTACACAGGTAAGGTTTCTTCATAGCAACTCAGTAACTTCCACATGCAAATTAATGTCATCCATTAACTTGGTCTCTCACACTTTAGCTTCTGTTGTGTTGCATGCCGGCTACTCACATTTTTAAATACTTTCCGCAGTTTGACCCAAGGTACCACTTGTAAGTTCTCTACCTGGTCATCTACAATCTCCATCAATTGATCCTCACTTGTTATATTGTCTGTCTTCATTACAGACAATTGCTGTACTTCCAGTTTCTTTTTGATCCTTTTCTTCTGCTTTATTTTTTTTCAGATCTTGAGAACACTTTTAATTATCTTTGCACAATCTCTGGAGGTAATTTTTTTATGGATCTATTGTGTGTGCTTGTGTGTGTGTGTGTGTGTGTGTGTGTGTGTGTGTGTGTGTGTGTGTGTGTGTGTGTGTGTGTGTGGGTGAATGGATAAGTGTCTGTGACTGTGATTAGGTGGGGAAGGGTCTGTTTTGTGTGTGTGTGTGTGTGTGTGTGTGTGTGTGTGTGTGTGAGTGTGTGTGTGTGTGTGTGTGTGTGTGTGTGTGTGTGTGTGTGTGTGTGTGTGTGTGTGTGTGTGCGCGTGTGTGTGTGTGTGTGTGTGTGTGTGTGTGTGTGTGTGTGTGTGTGTGTGTGTGTGTGTGTGTGTCTGATGGACCGGATCTCATACTTCCTCATCCTACCCTAGACTAATGAGGACAGTCTACAACATTGGGTGGGGGAAGCCACTAGCTATTGAGGATAATCCTTTAAAAGACTGCCTGAGCAGCATGCAGACAGAATGGGGATCAGGGGTTGAGAGAAACACCAGCCACCAGGGTGGTAACACTTTAAATGAGTGCTTGAGCATAACATAAACAGAATGTGGATTGGGGGTGGGCACCATTAGCCATCAGGGGTAATTCTTTAAACAAGAGCACAAGCAACACATAAACAGAACAGGATCAGGGGTGGGGGAAACACAAGGCACCAAGGATACTTCACATGGTGTGTCTTAAAGGCACTTATTTAAAAAAAGATGCTGGGAACTACTATACACCAGGGATAAGTAGCATGCCTTAAAGCAGTACTAAACAGATTTTAAACCATGTACCCTTCCACCTCGGATATTAGTCCTCTGAACCACCATTAGACACAAAATAAACCCCTGCTTTAGCTCATGCACTGGTAAATTAGTGCGTAAGATTTTTTTTTACATATATTCAGGATCTTGGGCATTATACAATGCCTGCAACATTTTGTGATGCATGAGAAAGATGGACAGGAAATGTTAGGCATACCTCTCAGCCTTGTAGAATAACAAGTTTTATCCTAGCATGCATTTACTGAAGGATATGAAGTGTAAAACTCAAATGTTTGGCATTAAGGATTGACTTAATCATCCATGAATTACTAGGGCAGGGGAAAAGGAGACATAGTGGGCATTCTGACAACAGGGACAGGTATGGGGTATGTGGTGTGTGTGTGTGTGTGTGTGTGTGTGTGTGTGTGTGTGTGTGTGTGTGTGTGTGTGTGTGTGTGTGTGTATGTGTGTGTGTGTGTGTGTGTGTGTGTGTGTGTGTGTGTGTGTGTGTGTGTGTGTGTGTGTGTGTGTGTGTGTGTGTGTGTGTGTGTGCCTGCGACGCAATGGCCCACGTGTGTGTTTTCCTGTGTTAGAGAGGGACTGAGGAAGGTGGGGGCTGCCTGTGCTAACACAACGTTGCTGCCACTGTTAACTACCACAGGAAGTGCTGATCTGCACACCATAGTAGCTAACTGCAAATAACAGATAATGAGGTATTTCCACACTGCGGCTAATATAAGTACGTAAGTGTGTCTATGAATTGCAAAATATTGCATCACAGAAGCAAGGCCTTTCTACTGCAGTCCTTAATGAGATGCAATGGATAGTTAATAAATCCTATGTATATATTCTATAAGTTTATTCTTTTTTTTCAAAACAGGTTTATTGTTTTAACATATAAGAGAAATATCATAACAATTTTATACAAGTAATTAAAAATAGGTATTATTATAATATTCAACAAAACAACTAAAGTATTTACAAAGACATCCACTACAATCAGATCAATTAATTAAACTAAAATACCATGCTATTGAAATTAAAATTTTTTTAACAAATTTTGTAAATTATCCCATACAATAAAATAAGATGTTTTTCTATTTGTTCTAGTCCTAATTGTGTTTATTTCCATATGGCATACTATATTCATAACATTTTTAAATTCATTGAACGAAGGAGGTGTATCTGAAATCCAATTATTAGTTATTATTTTCCTAGACACTGCTAGAATAGACCATAACAAGGGAAGCTTAACCTTTTAACACTTTGAGGTACAGGTGTGTTGAATAATATAAGAGATTTAGAAATAATGAAATTATCTGTAAAAGAGCCTGCAAAAATTCATTAATTGACTTCCAGTATTCTTTCAATTTTATACAGTCATAAAACATATGAGCCCAGTCAGCATTAATTTCTACATTACATCTCTTACATAGATTATCTTTATTATTTATTTTATTCAACATCAAAGGTGTATAAAAGATCTATGTAAAATTTCCATGTATAAAGTCTCCAGACAATGGAAGACGTAGTTCTATAAGCAGATTCCAATATATATTGTTTATCTTGTTCATTTGGTGGGTCCCCATTAATAGAAGTGAAATAATTCCAGTATGAATCTACACTGTAAAAAGTTTCTTGTCTGATAACTTTATGTATGTATGAAAGTTTACCTTTATCAGAAACTTTATGTTGTAAATTTAATATCAAGTAATCAATCAGTGTTGGAATAGATTCTTTAACAGTTATAGACATTAAATCTATTTTATTAATGAGATGTTGTCTAAAGGTCTGAACCTCTAACCAGCAAGTTTCTCTTAGATCAAATTCTTGTTTTAAGAAATCCAGATTTTTAACTTTATTATCAGATATCAACTGATACCAGTACTTTAGATCATTATCTATAGCTAAATGAGTTCCTTCAGATGTAGATGACAAAAGCATACCCTGAGTATACATTATAGGAAATACAATAAAATTCCATTCCCTATACTTAGGGTGCATGAGTATAAAGTTACGATAACTAATAATAATATTTAATGGGTAACAAACCATATGTTTAGGTGTAATAGGTGAAGTACAAAATTCCTTTAGTAACCATAACATGGAGTTATTTACAATCATATTTTTATGTGTTAAGGAGATTTTCATGAAGTGTATACTAATTAGCTCCCAATAATCTTTCCATTTTGTGACATATGACTGATCTATTAATAAAGTAATAACTTTTACAATAAAAGAGATAGTATATAAATTAAAGTCTGGAAAAGAAATACCCCCTTGAGACCAGCTATTAGTATGTTTCTTTAATGCAATCCTAGGTCTATTAGGTGCCCATAAGAAATTTAACATTATTGTGTTCAGTTTCTTGATAATTATTTTTGTAGGTGGAAGTATTATTGATTGTATTAAGTATAAAATCTTGGGGAATATTATCATTTTAATAATTGTAAGTCTCTCCTCCATAGTAAAAACATATTATTCCAGGTATTAAAAGATTTTGTATATTAAGAAAACAGGTATTATAATTATTATATATAATAGATTTAATATCTTTAGATAGTATTATACCTAAATAAGTTATCTGACCTGAACTGGGTACATATTTAGTAAAATCACTAATGAGAATATTTTTTCGTGTATATATAGGTAGTATTTTAGTTTTTCTTCATTGAATATTAAACCAGAAATACTTTTAAAATTCATCATGTTATCAAATAGAGACTGTATAGAAGAATTAGATCCTGCTGATGTAATTAGAACATCATCTGCAAAAGCTGAATTTTGGATGTTGTATTTTCATTTATTTCAAAACCCTCTATGTCAGTACTGTTTCTGATCAAATTAGCCCAAGGCTCCATTACTAAAGTGAAAATAGTGGAGAAAGTGGACATCCTTGTTTTGTACCTTTAAGAATGGATATTTTTTGTGAAACATATGTTCCTACCTTAATATAAGCCAACGTTCCTTTGTATAAATGTTCAATTAGATTTACAAATGCATCCGAGAAGTTTGTGCACTTCATTAAGGTAAACAGATAGTCCCAACTTACTGAATCAAATGCTGAACTTATATCAAGACTAATAAGTGTTAAATCTTTCTTTTTCCTATTTGCAAAATCTATTAATGTTAAAGTTCTTCTTATATTATCAAAAGTATTTCTATTTACAATGAAGCCTGTCTGATCTATATCTATAATGCCGGAATGATTGTCTTCAATGTATCAGCAAAGATATTCATAAACATTTTATAATCAACATTAAGTAATGAGATGGGCCGATATGAAGAACATCTAGTTGGATCTTTATTAGGTTTTAAAATTGGCGAAATAAATGTATATTGCCAAGATGGGGGGGTTATTAATTCAGTTTGGGCCAAAATAAAAACCTTATGTATTAATGAATATGTATTTTTAGAAAGGATTTTATATATCTCTGGTATAATACCATCATTACCCGGTGCTTTGTTTGATTTAAGCTTATTTATTTGTGTAATAACTTCTGTATATGAAATACCCTTGTCCAATAGTTTAATCTGTTGTTTATTAAGCTTTTTATTCATATTTGTGGTTATAAACTCCTTTATTTTATCTTTAGGTTCCATGTTAATATTATTATGGTTAATTTTGT